>NC_051156.1:131109438-131193293 GCF_013339745.2 Dermacentor silvarum | reverse complement strand
CTTTCTGTGATACGTCGCTTATACTCTTCCGCATCTTGGTGTAAATCTCTGTTGCCTCTAGCTGCGCAGGGTCATTAACGTTGGGCCCGAAACCTCTGCATAGTCTTCGTACGGCGAGCCATGTCATGCCGCTGCTGTGGGGGAGCTTTTACTCCGGCGTTGCCATTTGTTTGGCCTGTTCTGTGATGCGTCGCTTATACTCTTCCGCATCTTGGGTGTAAATCTCGGATGCCTCTAGCTGTGCAGGGTCACTAACGTTGGGGCCCGACACGCTGCAAGTCGTCGTAATGGCTAGGCCATGTCGCCCAGTTGGCGGGTTCGTGAAGTCACGCCGCTGCTGGGGTGGACACTTTTGCTCCGGCGGTGCCATTTGTTTCGCCTGTTCTGTGATGCGCGCTCTTATTCTTCGGCATTTGGTGTATATGTCGGATGCCTCTAGCTGTGCAGGGTCATAACGTTGGGCCCGAACCGCTGCATTCCGTCGTAACGGCTGAGCCATGTCACGCCGCTGCTGGGGTGGGACGCTTTTACTCCGGCGGTGCCATTTGTTTGGCCTGTTCTGTGATGCGTCGCTTATACTCTTCCGCATCTTGGGTGTAAATCTCGGTTGCCTCTAGCTGTGCAGGGTCATTAACGTGTGTCCCGAAAGCGCTGCATAGTCTTCGTAACGGCTGAGCCATGTCATGCCGCTGCTGGGGTGGGACGCTTTCACTCCGGCGGTGCCATTTGTTTGGCCTGTTCTGTGATGCGGCGCTCGTATTCTTAGGCATCTTGGGTGTATATGTCGGATGCCTCTAGCTGTGCAGGGTCATTAACGTTGGGCCCGAAACCGCTGCATAGTCTTCGTAACGGCTGAGCCATGTCATGCCGCTGCTGGGGTGGGACGCTTTACTCCGGCGGTGCCATTTGTTTGGCCTGTTCTGTGATGCGGCGCTCGTATACTCTTCGCATCTTGGGTGTATATGTCGGTTGCCTCTAGCTGTGCAGGGTCATTAACGTTGGGCCCGAAAGCGCTGCATAGTCTTCGTAACGGCTGAGCCATGTCACGCCGCTGCTGGGGTGGGACGCTTTTACTCCGGCGGTGCCATTTGTTTGGCCTGTTCTGTGATGCGTCGCTCTTATTCTTCGGCATCTTGGGTGTATATGTCGGATGCCTCTAGCTGTGCAGGGTCATTAACGTTGGGCCCGAAACCGCTGCATAGTCTTCGTAACGGCTGAGCCATGTCATGCCGCTGCTGGGGTGGGACGCTTTTACTCCGGCGGTGCCATTTGTTTGGCCTGTTCTGTGATGCGGTGCTCGTATTCTTAGGCATCTTGGGTGTATATGTCGGATGCCTCTAGCTGTGCAGGGTCATTAACGTTGGGCCCGAAACGGCTGCATAGTCTTCGTAACGGCTGAGCCATGTCACGCCGCTGCTGGGGTGGGATGCTTTTACTCCGGCGGTGCCATTTGTTTGGCCTGTTCTGTGAGGCGTCGCTTATACTCTTCCGCATCTTGGGTGTAAATCTCGGTTGCCTCTAGCTGTGCAGGGTCATTAACGTGTGTCCCGAAAGCGCTGCATAGTCTTCGTAACGGCTGAGCCATGTCATGCCGCTGCTGGGTGGGACGCTTTCACTCCGGCGGTGCCATTTGTTTGGCCTGTTCTGTGATGCGCGCTCGTATTCTTAGGCATCTTGGGTGTATATGTCGGATGCCTCTAGCTGTGCAGGGTCATTAACGTTGGGCCCGAAAGCGCTGCATAGTCTTCGTAACGGCTGAGCCATGTCACGCCGCTGCTGGGGTGGGACGCTTTTACTCCGGCGGTGCCATTTGTTTGGCCTGTTCTGTGATGCGGCGCTCGTATACTCTTCCGCATCTTGGGTGTATATCTCGGATTGCCTCTAGCTGTGCAGGGTCATTAACGTTGGGCCCGAAACCGCTGCATAGTCTTCGTAACGGCTGAGCCATGTCATGCCGCTGCTGGGGTGGGACGCTTTTACTCCGGCGGTGCCATTTGTTTGGCCTGTTCTGTGATGCGGCGCTTAGTACTCTTCCGCATCTTGGGTGTAAATGTCGGTTGCCTCTAGCTGTGCAGGGTCATTAACGTTGGGCCCGAAACCGCTGCATAGTCTTCGTAACGGCTGAGCCATGTCACTGCCGCTGCTGGGGTGGGACGCTTTACTCCGGCGGTGCCATTTGTTTGGCCTGTTCTGTGATGCGGCGCTCGTATTCTTCGGCATCTTGGGGGTATATGTCGGATGCCTCTAGCTGTGCAGGGTCATTAACGTTGGGCCCGAAAGCGCTGCATAGTCTTCGTAACGGCTGAGCCATGTCACGCCGCTGCTGGGGTGGGACGCTTTTACTCCGGCGGTGCCATTTGTTTGGCCTGTTCTGTGATGCGTCGCTTATACTCTTCCGCATCTTGGGTGTAAATCTCGGTTGCCTCTAGCTGTGCAGGGTCATTAACGTTGGGCCCGAAACCGCTGCATAGTCTTCGTAACGGCTGAGCCATGTCATGCCGCTGCTGGGGTGGAATGCTTTTACTCCGGCGGTGCCATTTGTTTGGCCTGTTCTGTGATGCGGCGCTCGTATTCTTCGGCATCTTGGGTGTATATGTCGGATGCCTCTAGCTGTGCAGGGTCATTAACGTTGGGCCCGAAAGCGCTGCATAGTCTTCGTAACGGCTGAGCCATGTCACTGCCGCTGCTGGGGTGGGACGCTTTTACTCCGGCGGTGCCATTTGTTTGGCCTGTTCTGTGATGCGGCGCTTATTCTTCGGCATCTTGGGTGTATATGTCGGATTGCCTCTAGCTGTGCAGGGTCATTAACGTTGGGCCCGAAACCGCTGCATAGTCTTCGTAACGGCTGAGCCATGTCACGCCGCTGCTGGGGTGGGACGCTTTACTCCGGCGGTGCCATTTGTTTGGCCTGTTCTGTGATGCGCGCTATACTCTTCGGCATCTTGGGTGTAATCTCGGATGCCTCTAGCTGTGCAGGGTCATTAACGTTGGGCCCGAAACCGCTGCATAGTCTTCGTAACGGCTGAGCCATGTCATGCCGCTGCTGGGGTGGGATGCTTTTACTCCGGCGGTGCCATTTGTTTGGCCTGTTCTGTGATGCGGCGCTCGTATTCTTAGGCATCTTGGGTGTATATGTCGGATGCCTCTAGCTGTGCAGGGTCATTAACGTTGGGCCCGAAAGCGCTGCATAGTCTTCGTAACGGCTGAGCCATGTCATGCCGCTGCTGGGGTGGGACGCTTTCACTCCGGCGGTGCCATTTGTTTGGCCTGTTCTGTGATGCGGCGCTCGTATTCTTAGGCATCTTGGGTGTATATGTCGGATGCCTCTAGCTGTGCAGGGTCATTAACGTTGGGCCCGAAAGCGCTGCATAGTCTTCGTAACGGCTGAGCCATGTCACGCCGCTGCTGGGGTGGGACGCTTTTACTCCGGCTGTGCCATTTGTTTGGCCTGTTCTGTGATGCAGTCGCTTATACTCTTCCGGCATCTTGGGTGTATATGTCGGTTGCCTCTAGCTGTGCAGGGTCATTAACGTTGGGCCCGAAACCGCTGCATAGTCTTCGTAACGGCTGAGCCATGTCAGCCGCTGCTGGGGTGGGACGCTTTTACTCCGGCAGGTGCCATTTGTTTGGCCTGTTCTGTGATGCGGCGCTCGTATTCTTCGGCATCTTGGGGGTATATGTCGGATGCCTCTAGCTGTGCAGGGTCATTAACGTTGGGCCCGAAACCGCTGCATAGTCTTCGTAACGGCTGAGCCATGTCACGCCGCTGCTGGGGTGGGATGCTTTTACTCCGGCGGTGCCATTGTTTTGGCCTGTTCTGTGATGCGTCGCTTATACTCTTCCGCATCTTGGGTGTAAATCTCGGATGCCTCTAGCTGTGCAGGGTCATTAACGTTGGGCCCGAAACCGCTGCATAGTCTTCGTAACGGCTGAGCCATGTCATGCCGCTGCTCTGGGTGGGACGCTTTCACTCCGGCGGTGCCATTTGTTTGGCCTGTTCTGTGATGCGGCGCTCGTATTCTTCGGCATCTTGGGTGTATATGTCGGATGCCTCTAGCTGTGCAGGGTCATTAACGTTGGGCCCGAAAGCCGCTGCATAGTCTTCGTAACGGCTGAGCCATGTCACGCCGCTGCTGGGGTGGGACGCTTTTACTCCGGCGGTGCCATTTGTTTGGCCTGTTCTGTGATGCGGCGCTCGTATTCTTCGGCATCTTGGGTGTATATGTCGGATGCCTCTAGCTGTGCAGGGTCATTAACGTTGGGCCCGAAAGCGCTGCATAGTCTTCGTAACGGCTGAGCCATGTCACGCCGCTGCTGGGGTGGGACGCTTTTACTCCGGCGGTGCCATTTGTTTGGCCTGTTCTGTGATGCGTCGCTTATACTCTTCCGCATCTTGGGTGTAAATCTCGGTTGCCTCTAGCTGTGCAGGGTCATTAACGTTGGGCCCGAAACCGCTGCATAGTCTTCGTAACGGCTGAGCCATGTCATGCCGCTGCTGGGGTGGGACGCTTTACTCCGGCGGTGCCATTTGTTTGGCCTGTTCTGTGATGCGGCGCTCGTATTCTTCGGCATCTTGGGTGTATATGTCGGATGCCTCTAGCTGTGCAGGGTCATTAACGTTGGGCCCAAAAGCGCTGCATAGTCTTCGTAACGGCTGAGCCATGTCACGCCGCTGCTGGGGTGGGACGCTTTCACTCCGGCGGTGCCATTTGTTTGGCCTGTTCTGTGATGCGGCGCTCGTATTCTTCGGCATCTTGGGTGTATATGTCGGATGCCTCTAGCTGTGCAGGGTCATTAACGTTGGGCCCGAAACCGCTGCATAGTCTTCGTAACGGCTGAGCCATGTCACGCCGCTGCTGGGGTGGGACGCTTTTACTCCGGCGGTGCCATTTGTTTGGCCTGTTCTGTGATGCGTCGCTTATACTCTTCCGCATCTTGGGTGTAAATCTCGGATGCCTCTAGCTGTGCAGGGTCATTAACGTTGGGCCCGAAAGCGCTGCATAGTCTTCGTAACGGCGAGCCATGTCATGCCGCTGCTGTGGTGGGATGCTTTTACTCCGGCGGTGCCATTTGTTTGGCCTGTTCTGTGATGCGTCGCTTATACTCTTCCGCATCTTGGGTGTAAATCTCGGATGCCTCTAGCTGTGCAGGGTCACTAACGTTGGGCCCGACACTGCTGCATAGTCTTCGTAATGGCTAGGCCATGTCGCCCATGTTGGCGGGTTCGTGAAGTCACGCCGCTGCTGGGGTGGGACGCTTTTACTCCGGCGGTGCCATTTGTTTCGCCTGTTGTGATGCGGCGCTCGTATTCTTAGGCATCTTGGGTGTATATGTCGGATGCCTCTAGCTGTGCAGGGTCATTAACGTTGGGCCCAAAAGCGCTGCATAGTCTTCGTAACGGCTGAGCCATGTCACGCCGCTGCTGGGGTGGGACGCTTTTACTCCGGCTGTGCCATTTGTTTGGCCTGTTCTGTGATGCAGCGCTCTTATTCTTCGGCATCTTGGGTGTATATGTCGGATGCCTCTAGCTGTGCAGGGTCATTAACGTTGGGCCCGAAACCGCTGCATAGTCTTCGTAACGGCTGAGCCATGTCACGCCGCTGCTGGGGTGGGATGCTTTTACTCCGGCGGTGCCATTGTTTTGGCCTGTTCTGTGATGCGTCGCTTATACTCTTCCGCATCTTGGGTGTAAATCTCGGTTGCCTCTAGCTGTGCAGGGTCATTAACGTTGGGCCCGAAACCGCTGCATAGTCTTCGTAACGGCTGAGCCATGTCATGCCGCTGCTCTGGTGGGACGCTTTCACTCCGGCGGTGCCATTTGTTTGGCCTGTTCTGTGATGCAGCGCTCGTATTCTTAGGCATCTTGGGTGTATATGTCGGATGCCTCTAGCTGTGCAGGGTCATTAACGTTGGGGCCGAAAGCGCTCTATAGTCTTCGTAACGGCTGAGCGATGTCACGCCGCTGCTGGGGTGGGACGCTTTTACTCCGGCTGTGCCATTTGTTTGGCCTGTTCTGTGATGCAGCGCTCGTATGCTTCGGCATCTTGGGTGTATATGTCGGATGCCTCTAGCTGTGCAGGGTCATTAACGTTGGGCCCGAAAGCGCTGCATAGTCTTCGTAACGGCTGAGCCATGTCACGCCGCTGCTGGGGTGGGACGCTTTTACTCCGGCGGTGCCATTTGTTTGGCCTGTTCTGTGATGCGGCGCTCGTATTCTTCGGCATCTTGGGTGTATATGTCGGATGCCTCTAGCTGTGCAGGGTCATTAACGTTGGGCCCGAAACCGCTGCATAGTCTTCGTAACGGCTGAGCCATGTCACGCCGCTGCTGGGGTGGGACGCTTTTACTCCGGCGGTGCCATTTGTTTGGCCTGTTCTGTGATGCGTCGCTCGTATCTTCCGGCATCTTGGGTGTAAATGTCGGATGCCTCTAGCTGTGCAGGGTCATTAACGTTGGGCCCGAAAGCCGCTGCATAGTCTTCGTAACGGCTGAGCCATGTCATGCCGCTGCTGGGGTGGGACGCTTTTACTCCGGCGGTGCCATTTGTTTGGCCTGTTCTGTGATACGTCGCTTATACTCTTCCGCATCTTGGGTGTAATCTCGGTGCCTCTAGCTGTGCAGGGTCATTAACGTTGGGCCCGAAAGCGCTGCATAGTCTTCGTAACGGCTGAGCCATGTCACGCCGCTGCTGGGGTGGGACGCTTTTACTCCGGCGGTGCCATTTGTTTGGCCTGTTGTGATGCGTCGCTTATACTCTTCCGCATCTTGGGTGTAATCTCGGTTGCCTCTAGCTGTGCAGGGTCATTAACGTTGGTCCCGAAACCGCTGCATAGTCTTCGTAACGGCTGAGCCATGTCATGCCGCTGCTGGGGTGGGACGCTTTCACTCCGGCGGTGCCATTTGTTTGGCCTGTTCTGTGATGCGGCGCTCGTATTCTTAGGCATCTTGGGTGTATATGTCGGATGCCTCTAGCTGTGCAGGGTCATTAACGTTGGGCCCGAAAGCACTGCATAGTCTTCGTAACGGCTGAGCCATGTCATGCCGCTGCTGGGGTGGGACGCTTTTACTCCGGCGGTGCCATTTGTTTGGCCTGTTCTGTGATACGTCGCTTATACTCTTCCGCATCTTGGGTGTAAATCTCGGTTGCCTCTAGCTGTGCAGGGTCATTAACGTTGGGCCCGAAACCGCTGCATAGTCTTCGTAACGGCGAGCCATGTCATGCCGCTGCTGGGGTGGGACGCTTTTACTCCGGCGGTGCCATTTGTTTGGCCTGTTCTGTGATGCGGCGCTCGTATTCTTCGGCATCTTGGGTGTATATGTCGGATGCCTCTAGCTGTGCAGGGTCATTAACGTTGGGCCCGAAACGCTGCATAGTCTTCGTAACGGCTGAGCCATGTCACGCCGCTGCTGGGGTGGGACGCTTTACTCCGGCGGTGCCATTTGTTTGGCCTGTTCTGTGATGCGTCGCTTATACTCTTCCGCATCTTGGGTGTAATCTCGGTTGCCTCTAGCTGTGCAGGGTCATTAACGTTGGGCCCGAAACCGCTGCATAGTCTTCGTAACGGCTGAGCCATGTCATGCCGCTGCTGGGGTGGGACGCTTTCACTCCGGCGGTGCCATTTGTTTGGCCTGTTCTGTGATGCGGCGCTCGTATTCTTAGGCATCTTGGGTGTATATGTCGGATGCCTCTAGCTGTGCAGGGTCATTAACGTTGGGCCCGAAAGCGCTGCATAGTCTTCGTAACGGCTGAGCCATGTCACGCCGCTGCTGGGGTGGGACGCTTTTACTCCGGCGGTGCCATTTGTTTGGCCTGTTCTGTGATGCAGCGCTCGTATTCTTCGGCATCTTGGGTGTATATGTCGGATGCCTCTAGCTGTGCAGGGTCATTAACGTTGGGCCCGAAAGCGCTGCATAGTCTTCGTAACGGCTGAGCCATGTCACGCCGCTGCTGGGGTGGGATGCTTTTACTCCGGCGGTGCCATTTGTTTGGCCTGTTCTGTGATGCGTCGCTTATACTCTTCCGCATCTTGGGTTTCTTCGGCATCTTGGGTGTATATGTCGGTTGCCTCTAGCTGTGCAGGGTCATTAACGTTGGGCCCGAAACCGCTGCATAGTCTTCGTAACGGCTGAGCCATGTCAGCCGCTGCTGGGGTGGGACGCTTTTACTCCGGCGGTGCCATTTGTTTGGCCTGTTCTGTGATGCGGCGCTCGTATTCTTCGGCATCTTGGGTGTATATGTCGGATGCCTCTAGCTGTGCAGGGTCATTAACGTTGGGCCCGAAACCGCTGCATAGTCTTCGTAACGGCTGAGCCATGTCACGCCGCTGCTGGGGTGGGATGCTTTTACTCCGGCGGTGCCATTGTTTTGGCCTGTTCTGTGATGCGTCGCTTATACTCTTCCGCATCTTGGGTGTAAATCTCGGTTGCCTCTAGCTGTGCAGGGTCATTAACGTTGGGCCCGAAACCGCTGCAGTCTTCGTAACGGCTGAGCCATGTCATGCCGCTGCTCTGGTGGGACGCTTTCACTCCGGCGGTGCCATTTGTTTGGCCTGTTCTGTGATGCGGCGCTCGTATTCTTAGGCATCTTGGGTGTATATGTCGGATGCCTCTAGCTGTGCAGGGTCATTAACGTTGGGGCCGAAAGCGCTCTATAGTCTTCGTAACGGCTGAGCGATGTCACGCCGCTGCTGGGGTGGGACGCTTTTACTCCGGGTGTGCCATTTGTTTGGCCTGTTCTGTGATGCAGCGCTCGTATGCTTCGGCATCTTGGGTGTATATGTCGGATGCCTCTAGCTGTGCAGGGTCATTAACGTTGGGCCCGAAAGCGCTGCATAGTCTTCGTAACGGCTGAGCCATGTCACGCCGCTGCTGGGGTGGGATCTTTTACTCCGGCGGTGCCATTTGTTTGGCCTGTTGTGATGCGTCGCTTATACTCTTCCGCATCTTGGGTGTAAATCTCGGTTGCCTCTAGCTGTGCAGGGTCATTAACGTTGGGCAAAACCGCTGCATAGTCTTCGTAACGGCTGAGCCATGTCATGCCGCTGCTGGGGTGGGACGCTTTCACTCCGGCAGTGCCACTTCTTTGGCCTGTTCTGTGATGCGGCACTCGTACTTTTCGGCATCTTGGGTGTAAATGTCGGTTGCGTCTAGCTGTGCAGGGTCATTTACGTTGGGCCCGAAACCGCTGCATAGTCTTCGTAACGGCTAAGCCATGTCACGCCGCTGCTGGGGTGGGACGCTTTTACTCAGGCGGTGCCATTTGTTTGGCGTGTTCTGTGATGCGTCGCTTATACTCTTCCGCATCTTGGGTGTAAATCTCGGAAGCCTCTAGCTGTGCAGGGTCATTAACGTTGGGCCCGAAAGCGCTGCATAGTCTTCGTAACGGCTGAGCCATGTCACGCCGCTGCTGGGGTGGGACGCTTTTACTCCGGCGGTGCCATTTGTTTGGCCTGTTCTGTGATACGTCGCTTATACTCTTCCGCATCTTGGGTGTAAATCTCTGGTTGCCTCTAGCTGTGCAGGGTCATTAACGTTGGGCCCGAAACCGCTGCATAGTCTTCGTAACGGCGAGCCATGTCATGCCGCTGCTGTGGTGGGATGCTTTTACTCCGGCGGTGCCATTTGTTTGGCCTGTTCTGTGATGCGTCGCTTATACTCTTCCGCATCTTGGGTGTAATCTCGGATGCCTCTAGCTGTGCAGGGTCATTAACGTTGGGCCCGAAACTGCTGCATAGTCTTCGTAACGGCTAGGCCAGCATGTCATGCCGCTGCTGGGTGGGACGCTTTCACTCCGGCGGTGCCATTGTTTGCGCCTGTTCTGTGATGCGGCGCTCGTATTCTTAGGCATCTTGGGTGTATATGTCGGATGCCTCTAGCTGTGCAGGGTCATTAACGTTGGGCCCGAAAGCGCTGCATAGTCTTCGTAACGGCTGAGCCATGTCACGCCGCTGCTGGGGTGGGACGCTTTTACTCCGGCGGTGCCATTTTTTTCGCCTGTTGTGATGCGGCGCTCGTATTCTTCGGCATCTTGGGTGTATATGTCGGATGCCTCTAGCTGTGCAGGGTCATTAACGTTGGGCCCGAAACCGCTGCATAGTCTTCGTAACGGCTGAGCCATGTCACGCCGCTGCTGGGGTGGGATGCTTTTACTCCGGCGGTGCCATTGTTTGGCCTGTTCTGTGATGCGTCGCTTATACTCTTCCGCATCTTGGGTGTAAATCTCGGTTGCCTCTAGCTGTGCAGGGTCATTAACGTTGGGCCCGAAACCGCTGCATAGTCTTCGTAACGGCTGAGCCATGTCATGCCGCTGCTCTGGTGGGACGCTTTCACTCCGGCGGTGCCATTTGTTTGGCCTGTTCTGTGATGCGGCGCTCGTATTCTTAGGCATCTTGGGTGTATATGTCGGATGCCTCTAGCTGTGCAGGGTCATTAACGTTGGGCCCGAAAGCACTGCATAGTCTTCGTAACGGCTGAGCCATGTCATGCCGCTGCTGGGGTGGGGCGCTTTCACTCCGGCGGTGCCATTTGTTTGGCCTGTTCTGTGATGCGGCACTCGTATTTTTAGGCA
Organism: Dermacentor silvarum; assembly: GCF_013339745.2. Lineage (NCBI taxonomy): Eukaryota > Metazoa > Arthropoda > Arachnida > Ixodida > Ixodidae > Dermacentor > Dermacentor silvarum. Next base: position 131,182,726 of record NC_051156.1, on the reverse strand, counting down.
TCTTGGGTGTATATGTCGGATGCCTCCAGCTGTGCAGGGTCATTAACGCTGGGGCCGAAAGCGCTGCATAGTCTTCGTAACGGCTGAGCGATGTCACGCCGCTGCTGGGGTGGGACGCTTTTACTCCGGCTGTGCCATTTGTTTGGCCTGTTCTGTGATGCAGCGCTCGTATGCTTCGGCATCTTGGGTGTATATGTCGGTTGCCTCTAGCTGTGCAGGGTCATTAACGTTGGGCCCGAAACCGCTGCATAGTCTTCGTAACGGCTGAGCCATGTCGCGCTGTCCACTAACCACTAACCCTGTCTTCAAGATGTCCTCTCCCCCCCCCTTTTTTTTGATTTCTTGCTCAGAAGGCATGCTCGCTCTAGGGACCCACTTTATACACACAGTATCAATGCAGTGTACAGCGTCTCGTTCTAAGTACACCTGTAAACTTTGGCAGTTAAAATAGTTGTTGAAATACACTTTGTGGTGGACCCCTCTTGGAATCATTCTACACAACCGAACAACATTTCCACTTGCTCCACAGGCAGGCGCTCCTGGAAGTCTTGGTACTGAGCTTTCTTTTTCCGGTATGCATCTCTGACTTGTAGGAGAAGCCGCTTACACATGAGGGTAATCCCATTTCCTGTAGCCCCATTTCCTGGGCTTCTTGCGACAGCACTGTTTGAGGGAGCTTCTACCTCTGAAGAGTATGATCTGTTCATCAATAGAGAATTGAGGTACTAGCGACAACTGTTGATTGATGGTATCTATCATAGGTCGTACCTTCGCAAGGTGATCTCTTTCTGGCTCATCCTTTGGGCTGAGACTACTATTGTCTATGGCGTGGATGTTATGCTTCAGCTTTTTGAAGCGAGCAACAGGAAAGTTGTCAGCCACTTGACTTACCCTGGTCGCTGCAACTCCAGTACCACCTTGTATTCCTCATTTGAATGATTGACATCCACATGCACGTCCCAATAAACACTTCAATCTCTTCTGTGGTGGTACGAAGAGGCCGACATTTCTTTCTAGTGTGCAAACAAGTTGCTTTGAACTGCAATTGTAATCTTGTATTAAGTACTGTATTTTTCAGTATTGATATTGTGTTGTATTATGTATTATATGTATTGTTTTGTGCCATCAACCATCTGTATTTGAACTTCTCCATCTTTGAACAACCATCTGTATTTGAATATTTAGTATTCCTTCCCCCTACTCTAATGCCCAACATTGGGTGCGTAGGTATCTAAGTAAATAAGTGAAATCAGCTGTGGAAGAGAAACGAAATTTTGGAATGGTGTCAACTGCTCTGAAATATCTTTTGGAAGTTCACTTTGTCCGGAGAACTGAACTGTCTGTGGATCTCTCATTAGATTCTTCCAAACGATCCGCCTCTTCTTTTGTGTTTAGTGTGGTCAGGTGTTGTGCCATTTGCTGTATACTCACTCGTCCTTGTCGCAGCGTGCACTGACTTGCTTGTGCTATCAGCTAGCTTTTCCACATCAGGTTCAACATCTGAAGCAGGAAACAGAGATGTTGTCCACAGAATAATATTAGGGGTAAAACAAAGCTTAACGCAGCCATAGACTAAACAGGAAGCCTGTGGAATTTGAAAGTAGACAGAACCACCATGCACGGTATCTTCGCGTTATGGCCCATAATTTAGAACATAGAAGCACAAATGTAAGGATACACCGGTCACAATGCGAGACAGCAGCGCGCGGATGCACTGCACCCTTATAAAAAAGTTTGGGCATTTGACCAGAAAACTTACTGCACACATGTTGAATCGAAACGGACTTCCTCTCGCTGTCGTCGTCACTCCCCGAAAAGTCCTGGGGTTCACTTTCTGACGGAATTGTTCGGCTATCGAAGCATTTAGGATCCATTTGCAGATATGGAAATAAAAAAACCCCATGTGCACGTTGTTGCATCTGCGCAACATAGCAACGTTTCATCGCCAGAAATGAACTATTCCAAGAAAATTGTTTTCTTGAATCTACACAATTAAGAGGATGTGTAGCAGAGCATAAGAAACTTTAACATGCTTTATCTTCTTCAGAAATTAATTTATAATTGGCAAGACTTACCTGTATCGCTGCATGTGGCGCACGAAGCCTCCACCATGTTTGTTTGGGAATAGTAGCGCAAGATGAGCACAGGTGGCAGCACGAGTTGGCATGTTGCAGAAATTCAACGTGTACAAGCAGTGCCAAATGGTCTTTGCTATTGTTTTTATCGCTGTTTATTGCACTTTTGCATATATGCAACAAGGTGCAGTAGAGGGTTAAATGTAAAAACTCACTACGAGTGACAGAATGGCTCTTGTCTGCATAGAGCACACTTGGGTCTACAAACTCGGGTAGAGGGTAGCATGCTTTATCAAATCTGCGAGAATTTTTTACTCAGTTTGTGGAGTTTTTTTTTTCTGAATAAAACGGCACCATTATTTCAATTCAATGTGGTTCCTTTATTGCATAAAAAGATAGAAGGCTTCACTGCATGGCCCTAGTGTCTCGCAAAATAGTGTTTTGCAGGGCTCGATACACTAATAGTCTATGAAAAAAAGAATAAGATGAAAAAAATAACTTAAACGGTGCATGCACATGAATAGTGGCGGCTTTTCTGCAGCTCCTAAATGGGCAGCAAAATGTAGCACGAGGGTGGTGCCCTGCCACTTGGCTGCAACCACCTGTACCTCCGACGATATGGCAGCCAGCAGGTCGTCGTCGGCGTGGTTGCCATGTATGCCCTTCACTGCGCTGCTCTAAGAGCGGTCAGCAGGAAGGTGCACGTTCACGTACATCCCGGCGATCTCTGATGTGTCCAGCAGGCAATCCGTCCATTCTGGAGATGCTATGTCCACTGCCACAATGTTCTTTGAGTTAATGTGTAGTGCCTTTACCCCAGGCAGCGCGGAAAGCACCTGCGCGCGCGATCGCGAGGCAGCAGGTACAGGGAAAGGCGGCATCATTGTGTGCTGGACGAAACAGCATTATGCTGGTTGTCGGTGGCGGGGCGGGCACAGAAGTGTCAGGCGCCCCGGCAGTAAAAGCGGGAGCTGTGGCAGGAAGACGCAGGAGGCAAGGCGCATGTGAACTACAGGAGGCTGGAGCTCGTGCGACAGGGGGGACGGTAAGCTTAGTCCTGGGAGGAGGGGCATTTTTCCCGGCAAGGCCGGGTGGCAACGCAGAACGTTGGTGGCATTTCTGCGTCTTTGACAGGACCTGCCGAAACTCGCCCTCGTCGGTACTGCCACTAGCAGGGGTGAGGGGGCGCTCGTCTGTACCCGCAACATGTGGTGGTTAGTCGTCATGTGTGGTGCAGTCCCAACTGCCTGTAGCTTGTGCGAGGCACCCTCATCATCAATGCCAGGCTCACTCGGACACAAACACTTGCGCATAGTAGTGGTGTCCTTATCTTGAGGTCCAAGCCTGTCAGCAGTGGGATGTACTGCGGTTCAAGGGGAGACAGGCATGGCACCACGGCACAACAGCGCAGTCCCCAGCGAGCAGCACTTCCGAAGAACTTGTGGGGGTTGTCGAGAGCTCACCAGCAGTATTGAGGTTGCTGGCCGAAGACATTTGCAGAGCCACCACAGTGGCTAGGGAGGTAGCGGCGACGGAAGTTGGGCAGCACCGGCTCGGTGCTGGCGATGAGCTGCCATTGTGTTCGCGGGCAGGCAACGCTTCCCGTGCATCTGTGCGGCGAGCTGCATACGAGGGAATGCCACAGGTGGTCAGTCGGCTGCATCGGTGAGGGTGGAGGCGCCCCTGCCATGTTAATCATGAAAATGGCTGCACTAGACAAGCTTACAGATGGCAGGATCTGGGCCGAGCTCGTGGATAATCCTCAGTAAAACAAAGTGGCGAAAAGGAAATTGGCAGAGTTGACGTCGTCAGCCGAGCGAACAGGCAGTGCGGACGACGGTCAGGCGAGCGGGCTCCACCTCAGTATTAGCATTAGGGTTATAGCACAGTTCCATGCCCGCTCTCTCTCTCTCTCTCGTTGGAGAATGCTGTTACGGTCCCAATTCCTGTGCTATACCCGTATCACACCCCCCTATAGATTATTCCGTAGCTCTAGCTGACAGTGACGAAGACATTCGTAATGTTCCGCTGGGAGTAACGCTGCATAATTTGATGCTCAGGGGCGGACACCCGATATGGGCGCTGATGAATAGGAAGCGCATTGCCGGTATTTATGCGACGAGTCATGCCCGTGGCTTGGCCCAAGGGACGGCCGCTAATGTCGACAATGTCAAAGCAGGAAAGCAGAATGTGGTGGAGTTCTTCAGTCTGCTGAGGTGGTAAGTCAGAAGTGATCATCGACTTAATGGCGCTGTCGGTGCAAGAATCGGACGGTTGATGAGCCAATGAACCATGAGAAGCGGCCACCGTGATAGCTTCCATGTCTTCATCCAACACGCTAAGCAGGGTGAGTGAGATGCCTTGTGGCAGCACTTGCGGTGTTAAACTGAAATTCACAACAGGAAGGCAGATGCAATTCGCCACTATAGACAGAACGGTATGAGGTACTGTGATACCGTGGGTGATTGGTGTCAAAACAGTCACCGTCGGGAACTGGCGGCGATGACACGAGGTCGACGTAAGTCAATGTCTGCGTTGGAAAGCGGGCGTACTCAGCGGAACAGAGGCGGTTGGAGGTTCAGTGGGGGTCCAGAAGGGAAATATCACGACGGAGGGTGCTGGCTGAACAGTCGATAAGGGCGGAGTGCACGGCAAGGAAGTTGAGGCCCAGGATCACGTCATGCACGTATTTGGCAAGGATGGCGAATATAACAACTGTCTGGCGACCAGCGATGCAAACATGAGCAGCGCATATTCAAATTACGGCAGCTGTTCCACCATCGGTGATATGGACGACAAGAGTCGGTGCAGGTGTCAGAATTTCCCTAAGCTTTCGGCGAAAATAAGCACTCAATAGGAAGGTGTGCACTAGTGTCGATGAGTGCAGTGACTTTGCACACTGTCAATCTGCACATCCAGGAGGTTCTGTTTGGTCGGGATCATCAAAAGAGGATTTTCGGTTGGTTGAAGCGATGCAGCGCCACCTTCTAGGAGCAATGCAGTGCAACTCAGCACCTCCACCAAATATGTTACGTATAAAGATGCCTGGAAATGACTATATACAGGTATAATTGCAAGCGCATATGCATGCAGCTTTGTCCAGAACGGGCAGCCCATGCCAGGTTAAAACGTCGTCCTCGTCGTCCTTTCAATTATCACAGGCTTGATCTTGGTTACTGAAATAACTTCCATAGCAATATTGAGTGCAAAACTTCCGTAGCAATCACAAGTGCAAAACCCAAGCAGGTTGAAGAAATCTGAAAATTGCATAAATCCAACCAGAAGTCATTGGACAAGTTCAAAGTTGGTGGAAGATGGACAGAACTAAACTAAAGAATTATGCAGTCGTAATTTCAAACAACTGAAACGTGGCACAAGTTCGGATCCAGAGAAGGTCCTACTAGGAGCAAGCTCCCCTGCCTTGGCAGACCAAGGGCGTGCTTTTGGCAGGAAGCACGAACTGTTCTCTAGACCACAGACGTGTGCTGCTTCGCTGTTCAGTTGGTGCAGTTTACCATGAGCCCTTTACTGGCTTTGCTTTGGACAGCTGGTGCAGTTTACCAGAAGCTGTTTCTGATTTACTGAATCAGTGGGCGCAGTAGTCCTAAACCTCCCTGCTTTGCTGAATGCTGGTGCAGGTGACTGCAGCTAAGGCTGCATTACCTAGTCGGACGGTTTAGCCAACCATACATTTCAAACGAGTGGTAGACTTTACATACTTTTTTTTCAAACGAGTGGTAGACGAAGGGAGAAACCCCTTAGAGAATCATTAAATGAGACATGTAGCCTCACCTGAAAAGGCGACAAAAGCCGCAGGCGAGTGTGGCCGATGTAGACAGAATTGGGAGTGGTTCGTGTTGCTCCCGCGGGTGGAGAGTAGTAGCCTAAGGTCCTTTATTTACAAGAAGAACAATGTGTTGCACTCGTGTGGCCATATTAGGCCTTTTTGTGACGCTTCTTAGTTCATCAGACTTTCGCCTGGCTATCCAGGGGGCACCACAGGAGGTGAGTGTCACTGAAGCAGCCAAAAATAAAACCTGTGCTGCTTCGCTCTGTCCAGAACGGACAGCCCATGCCAGGTTAAAACGTCCTCGTCGTTGTCCTTTCAATTATCACAGGCTTGATCTTGGTCACTGAAATAACTTCCGTAGCAATATTGACAGCACATCAGCTTTTGCATTGTCGCGAGAGCCACAAACTTCAAGAATCTGTTGCCACTTGTGAGTTAGTGGCTCAAAAAGGAGAACAAGCCCATGATCACACACAACACCTCTGTTTGGAGTGATGTAGGCTCCGAGGTCAACAAAGCCATCAATTAGACCCTTCTTGTTGGCAGCCAAGCTATCCGAAAGTTTAATTTCATCGACAAGTATACCACCATGTCGGTGGCAAGGTTGTTGGCCTTCTTGGCAAGAGCAGCAAGTAAATATTCCTGAAATCTAAAGCCACCTTTGTACTTCCTGACGTATGTCTGCAGACATGAAGGGCTCGGCACTACCATGAGTTTGTGTGCACGAATATGCTGGTACAGCCACAGACTCTTCGTGTGCATGAAGAATCCACCGTTTTTAAAATTTCATTGCTTTTGTTGCTTTCCTCTTGGAAGCTTCAAAACAAGGTCGCACTTACATTGCTGCTTAGTCATGATGTTTTTCAGTTTGTCCTCAAAGTGTACAGCACTCATGACTTTATTGTCTTGTTTAATCTTCTCTATCTTTTCGTCAAGTTTGATAATGCTGCAGTGCCGTTGAATTTCTCTATTCTTCATTGCCAGTTTGCACGACTAGACGACAATATTTTTAGCTCTTGTGCATTTATAGGAAGCTTGGTTTAAGAGCAGCTTGCGGACATACTTTCACTGCATACATTGACTGTTGCTCTGACAAATAGCAAAACACTTCTTACTGTACACCTACTTCTGGGAACTTTGTGGTTGGTCCTGGCTTGCAGTTCGTTCTTTTTGACATCTATTCCAAGCCCCTCGCATAAGGTCATGGAATTCATATGTACGAGGGCGAGTCAAATAAAAGTGAGCCAATGCGAATATTTTACAAACGGGGTACTTCATTTAAAAGTAGTCTCCATGAGCATTTAGACATTTGTCCCATTGACTAACGAGGTGCGTGATTCCAGTCTCATAAAACTTCTTGGGTTGCTGCTTCAAAAAGTCTGTAACTGATTCTTTCACGTCATCATCTGACACGAATCTGGTTCCCTTGAGCTGTTTTTTCAATTCCCCGAAAATGAGGAAATTGCAATGCGACAGGTCGGGGCTGTATGGCAGATGTTGCAGCGCTCCCACTTGCACTTAGCCAGTTTTGTGTTAACCACATCATCGACATGGGGACGGGCATTGTCGTGGAGCAAGATGACCCCATTTGTCAATTTTCCACGCCGTTTGTTCTTGATTGCAACTTGCAGCTGATCCAGCGTTTCTCAATATCAAAAACGATTAATAGTTTCTCCTGGTATAGCTAATTCGATTAGTACTGGCCCCTGAAGATTGAAAAGAAAAAGTCAACAGCACCTTTCTGGCGGAAATGACGGCCTTTGCTCTCTTAGGGTGTAGTGAATTCGAATGTTTCGACTGTAAGCTTTGCCATTGTGTTTCAAGCTCGCAGTAGTGGTACGATGATTCGTCCCCGGTCACAATGCAGACAAGAAGTTGTCACCCTCATTGTGATACTGGATCACATGAGTCGAGGCAAAGCCGAACCTCTCCGTCTTCTGGCGGTGGTTCAAAATCTTAGGCATCGATTGCGCACACAAGAGCCAATAACCACGATGGTAAGAATTAAGTTGTGACTGATGTTTACATGCTCTGCCAGTTCATCGATGCGTATCCTCCGTTCTTGTCTGATCAGCTCATCAACCTTTGCAATTTTGTTGGGGGTGACTTCACGGTAGCTTTGGCCCTGTCTTGGATCGTCTTTGGAACGTCTCTTTAGTCTTTTGATACGCGAAGTTTTCCTTCAACAGTGACTGGAAGTCGGTCTCATCATAGTCTAGCACTACTTCTTGACAATATTCCGTGGCAGCTATATGGCAACTAATTTCTTTTTAGGAAACACCTTCAGCTCCAAAAACCTCACAACACCACGCTGTTCAACTTTTGGAGCGGCCATTATGTCACGCAACCATGTTCAACCCAGTGTATGAGAGCATTAAAGAACATTTATCCTGCGTGTCACTTTTGTGAATGACGCGTGAGCATGAGCTACACGCATGCTGTGCAGATAATGGACCAAACCATTATAGCGCGGGGTGGGTTGGCTCACTTTCGTTCAACTCGCCCTCGTAAAAGCTCCTTCACAGCATCTCAGCTGTTCACGTCCAGAGCTTTAACCACTGATATGTACTACAGTGAATGCCAGTTTCGGTAAGTGCACACAGCAGCAGCTTCTGAAAGCAGAGTGTACCACCGTTCGACTCGCAAACCGAAAATGTCATGACATCAGAAGCATCTGGAACCAAATGCTTAGACCAGTATTTGTTCGGAAGACCCTCATCTCTCACGCTATCCCATCACTAATTGATAACAGCACACGGCATCGACTTGTTGGTGGAGAACTCCAAATCTGGGTCATCTTTGGTGACACAGCATTGACCGCCTCCACAGACCTGAATGAAGTAATCCTTACGCTTTCGTGGCACATCACCATTCGACGCTGCTCTTGTCCGCTTTGGTAGAATCTTCTTTGAAAGGTATGAAGGGACATTTGGGAAAATAGTCGGTATGGCATCTGGAGTCGGGCAAGGACAGTCACGGGGAACTTTACCGTCTCACCATCGACATGCGTTGTTGAGGCTCAGGGTAGCGTTTAGGCCAGGAATTCTCCAGGCACAGGGATGAGTATGTAGGAGGGACGTGACGGCGGCTGTACGAGCCGTGCCGTCGTTCCTGATCAGAAGGGCGAAGGCGGCGAGCCGAGCGACGGGGCTGCGACGACCAGCGTGGCTGGCTTCTAGAACGACACTGCGCGTGTCGAGCTTGCGCTTTGAGCACGCGCTGCGCTTCTTTTATTTTCCCTTTCTTTGAGAGCCGGCGCTAAGGCACCGGCTGAGATCGCCGAACAAAGCGCTCCGCGCTGCGGCGTCGGTGGGCGCTACAGGGCCCCCCGCCCAGACGGAACGTCGAAATTGCGATCCAGTGAAACCACGTTTCGAAAGTGTCCGTGGACAGTCCAAGTCGTTAACGTGAAGGGCATCGAGTTGCCGCACAGAGCTCAGGCGGGTGGCACTGGGAGCTCCGCAACGGATGCACTCGCTGAACGGACGCTGTTGGGAGGGGCGCGTCCAGCCAGCGATAGAATCTGCACATGCGTCTTGAGGAAGGAGGAACGGGTAGGCCTTTGAGGCGAATGGCGCGTCGACGGTACCAGTGCGAGCGTTGCCGGTGGCGTATGACGGACCGCACCGCTGCATGGCGTGTAGGGTGGTGCGCACACGAGCGATGCAGTCGAAGCCCTGGACGGGCCACGACGCTTGCATTGCATGTGGACGTGGCACACCCTGTCGGGAGGCGACCACGATCCGACGCGTCCGGCGATGGGGTGCATCGCGAGGAAGCCACGGACCGGCAGGAAAAAGTGGGGTCAGGGCCTGCATGAGCGTCCGGTGGTTCGTTGAAGACGCCTGACGTGGGAGGGCAAAGGACGAATTCCCAGCGCCGAGATGTGGTGTCCCAGGAACTCGAGCTCGGAAGACCCAAATACGCATTTCTGGGGGTTTACAACCAGGCCAAATTGTTGAAGGCGTTGAAAGAGTTCCCGGAGGTGACGCTCGTGATCTAGTGGATTTCGACTCGCGACGAGGATGTCGTCGATGTAGGCAAATACAGCCGGGAGGCCACGCATTACCTCGGCGATGAATCGCTGGAACGTTTCAGCTGCGTTGCGTAACCCAAAGGGCATGCGCATGTACTCAAACAGGCCGAAGGGTGTAGTAATGGCTGTCTTCGGGATATCGGCAGGCTCAACGGGGATTTGGTGATAGGCCTTGACAAGGTCCACTTTACTAAAGATTTTGCATCCTTCCAAATGGCCTGTGAAATCTTGGATGTGTGGAAGGGGATAGCTATCGTGGACCGTGTGAGCGTTGAGCGCCCGGTAGTCACCGCACGGACGCCAGTCACCCGGTTCTTTCTTGGGCACCAGATGCAGTGGGGAGGCCCAACTGCTGGAGGAAGGGCGAATAATACCTAGCTGGAGCATGTGCTCGAATTCTCGTTTATCAATGGCCAGACGCTCACCGAAGAGACGGCGTGCACGAGCTGCGACGGGTGGACCACGCGTGACAATATGGTGGGTGACGCTGTGCTTGGGTGGCTGATTTAAATTGCAGGGCCTCGTCACTTCAGGGAAATCTTCGAGGATTCGAGCGTATGGGCATGAAGGGATCAGCGTGCGGATGCCAGTGGGAGCGACAGCCGACAGAACGCCAGCGATGGAGAGGCGCGTCTTGCTGTCAATCAGGCGATGGCGGCGTGCTGACGTCGAGGTCGAAATGGGTCAGGAAGTCGGAGCCGAGGATAGGCTGATGAACGTCGGCCACGATGATGACCCACCGGAACGTGCGCTGCAGGCCAAAATCGAGAGTGAGGGACCGCAGACCATATGGTGCTTTTCCCGACCATTCGCATGGGGACTTGCACTGACGGGCGCGGTGCTGGAAAGTGCGATGGTACCAGCAGATAGGCGAGCGTCTAGGACTGCGCGAGCGGCGACTGGTCGGGGAAGAGGGACGGCGGCTGGGACATGAGGTAGAGCCGCGCTGGTCATGGGAGGACGTCCGAAGGGCGTCGATGGAAACGGCGAGCTGGTCGATCCGAGACTTTAAGCGGGCTATGATTGAGGACTGTGGCGTTGAAGAGAGGGCGGCGACTGAAGGAGAAGTCGCGTCGTGGACTCGGCGAGCTGGGCGAGGCAGTCGAGGGTCAAGTCCTCTGTAGCAGCCAAGACAAGGCGGGTGGACTGTGGTAAGCGCTGCAAGAAGAGCTCCCTCAACAGCGCGCCGTTCGGGTCGACCTTGCTTGTGCCCAGGAGCTGTCGCATGCTGTTGAGCAGCTGGGAAGGGCGGCGATCTCCAAGGTCCTCGGATGTGAGCAGGTGCTGGAGGCACGCGCTCTCGGACGCCGTGGTGCGTTCTTAAATACTCTGCTTCAGTTGCTGGTACGGGGCATCACTCAAAGGTGCAGCGATAACGTCTGCCACTTCTTGAGCTACCTCAGGAGACAGGTTGCAAAGTAAGTGGCGAAACCGCAAAATCTCCGAGGTGATGTGTTGCAGATCGAAGATGGCTTCGACCTGAGCGAACCAAACCTGCGGGTTCTTGCGGCAGAACGTGGGCAGGTGGAGCTGTAGAGCTGCGACGTCCCGTGGGCGCGAGGTAGCGTCAGGCGGGAGGTTGCCTGAGGGCGGGAGGTTGCTGGGGTCGGTCATCTCTTAGGCCGGAGTCACCACTGTCGAGAACCGAGGGGTCGCAGCGGAGCGCCAGAACAAGGAGACCAGCTCGGCAGACGTTTAGAACCAACACTGCGCGTGCCGAGCTTGCGCTTCGAGCACGCGCTGCGCTTCTTTTATTTTCCCTTTCTTTGATAGCCGGCGCTAAGGCACCGGCTGAGAGCGCCGAACAAAGCGCTCCGCGCAGCGGCGTCGGTGGGCGCTACAAGTATGTTCGGGAAGCGTATTCCTATTTCAGCCCCCGTACAGCGCTCGACCGCTGGCGCCGCGCTGCGCCGCTCGCGCGTACCGCGTTTCTAGGTGGTTGCTTTCGCCGAGGGCGCTCAAACGCAATCATATGGTTCGCATGCTTGCTGACCTTGCAAGTGTGGCTGTATGGCTGAGTGGTTACGGCGCTCGCTTCGGGATAATGCGTACGCGGGTTCGATTCCTGCCCTGGCTCATTTTTTTTTTTTTATTTATTCTATCACGCTTTTCCTTTTGTTTTCCTGTCTGTTTGCCAGCGCAGTCGTTTGAACCCCGGCGCCACGGCGGAAGCCGTGGTGCCGGGCGCAGACGTGAAGCGGCGGTCGTTGGGGTGTTGCGGAGCGCAGCGTAGCAACACCCCAAATAAAAAAATACTGCTCCAGTCAGGTAGACTGCTCCCTCCCTGATAGTGAGATTATATTTGGATCATCAAAACAGTGATGCGTTTATTTAGGAATGCCACCGATCCCCTAACAGCTGGCTAGTCAGCCCCAACCCAGCGTGTTCTCCGTAAACGCCTCCTCCGTTCCAACGGCGGCGGCTAGAACCATGGTACGCGCGAGCGGCGCAGCGCGGCGCCAGTGATCGAGCGCTGTACGGGGGCTGAAATAGAAATACGCGTCCGGGAATAGGAGCGAAGGAAAAGAGTTTATCCCACATTAGCACACTGGCTCCAGATACGGAAGCCCACTCTAGGTAGGAGCATATCAAATGTCCGAGCTCACATCAGGACACGTTGGCACACTTAACGACACGTCCCCCACAATGCATGAAAGGTCTGCTTTTTAAACAGTAGTCTTCCCTAGGTGACCAGACTAGGTAATCTGATTACTGTGTCTTGGCCAATCATAATCGTTGAACCGTTTTCGAGATCCCTCCCAGGGTGTTGAACCGTTTTGCTGGACTCCGCCTCCATTGTTCCGCAATCACCCTCGCATATGAGGCAACCACGCGGCAATTTGGGAACCTCAAGTCGATGCTGTTCTCACGGAAGTCACCGATGTTGGCCCCTTGCATCAATTAGTGCGCTCTCTGTAATGGCCATCTTGCAGTGACCTGGGAATCCTGGTCTTCACGGTTGTTACTGCGTCTACAAAATCCGGTGGTCGTTGTCACTTTGAGGGGAGCTTCTTTGTTAAACTGTCAACGGTTGGTGCCATGGCTGCATCGACGTTTGGGCGGGCATTGATGAAGGGGGGCAAGCTCGTGGGAAGAACCTAAGGAATGTCCTTTGCCGTTCTGAGACGTAACAGCCTGTTAGCCCAAATTATAAATCGTTCGGCGAAATGCGCTTCGCAAGTGACAAAGGTTCTCTCCAGCAGCTTGTCTACGTGCTGGTATCAAGCATTCCCAAGCCTTGCCATCGCTCATCGTCTTCAGGGACAATGATAAGGGATGCCTCGTTTCCTTACTTTGTCGCAGAAACATACCCAGCACTGCTTCCTGAAGCAAAGCAGTGTGTCTGTCGCTTTTTCATCACAGTAGGTGTAGCGGGCACGGTCACATTAAAAAAAATCGGTGAAGCTAACGGCAGCACCCTGCTAACAACCATGTTTTACTCGCCGCACCGCAACCGCAAAGGCGTCTCAGTGACGATGAGCGCACAATCTACCTGCGTCATGACACACTGGCACGCCTCCTCTCGCACCGAAGACTGCTTGATGCTGACACCCCCCTATCTAGCCACCATAGCGTCACTAGAGCCAAGCTTTTCCATTAGCACAGATTTAGTGCAGTATTATCCATGGTGTACCACAGCTAGTACTGCACTATGTGGAGAGTTTAGGACGTAAAATAGTTGTCTAAAAGCTCTGATGAATCTCGCATTATGATACATTCAGGACTTAGATTACAAGTTGCACTTTCATCTTCTGCTTGTTCCACTGAACATGGGTACTGGGCAACTTATTTCCTATTCAGTCCCTAACCGCTGATGTACAGCCTTTATCAGAAAACTACTGTCCTCACCAACCAAAGTGGCTTGTAGTGGGAGCTGTTGAAATGGAAATTGCGCAATTATTTACACTTTCGATAAAGGGCACTTGATGCCATGAAATAGTTGCCGGTTAACTGGTAACTCCAGTTTGCTGATATTTTGCTAATAACTCCAGTTTTGATATTTTGCTCCTACACTTCATTTAGGCTTGCGTCACCGTTCTTGCATTAGCGAGCAAGCTCATTACCAAATGTGCACCGAAGTCGCCATGGCGAAGGAAAGCCTTTGCCGTTGTTTTCTGGTGACAATTCACTCTTCTGTAATGCAGGTCGAGCTCCTTGCGCATTCTTTTATGCGTCAGCGTTAACTGACTGAAAAGAGGCATTGATCTTTTCAAGCTTGAGAATACATGGTACAGAAATAAAAAAATACAGGTAGTTCATGTCACTATGAAGCACGTTGTGAATCTCCCAAGCTTTATACTTGACTGCCTATTTTGAAGGCGGTCGGCCACCTCCAAAGTCAATTTTCTTTATTTCTTGCTTTTTACATTACGTATGGCCAAACATTCCCCAACATGTTACAAAAGAAATTATCTTCCATCAGCATTAGTTTGGGAGTTACAGTGAGTTTCCTAACTCACAGCCTCGTATTGGGGAACCGAAAGTCATTACTATTTCTTTTAAAATATAGACATTCTAAATACCTTTTTCATTTTATGTTGTCCCCAAGTAGCCACACGAACAAAAGCAGACTCTAGTGCGTCTCATGCGGGCTCCAGCTATGAAGCTGGTGCATTGTAGGCTTCTGTGTTTGCGACCTTTTTTGTTTACATTTTTCTCAAAACAAGATTTTGCTCCACCTCATGTAATGCGAACCTAGATAACTATTTGTTATGAAATTTGTTATATTTTGATATGAAATTTTGCACACTCATTCCTCACATAGACATGTGTGCAATAAACTAGAACAAAAATAATTGAAGCAATATTTTTGCATTTACAGCTCATTTTGCAAATAAATTTGGTCCAAGTTTGCAATTTTTCTCACTTTGTCTAGTTTTTCTAACATTACTTTCCTAATATTTATCACATTGCATTTATCCTAGTTTATTGCATAGGTCCCACATTTGGCTGCATAAACGGCAGAGCTTTACTCAATTGAGCAATTAGTTACTTATATCTGCTGGCATGACTAGCACTTTTACTGCATATTATGATAGAAATTGCCTGCCAAGGAATAAAATAAACCATTTTCTGCAGTTTTAAATAGTCAAGTTAAACAAGACATGCTTATTCAGGGAAAAAAAGGTATTTATATCTTGCCTTACAATTTAAAGAAATTTTGTTTTGTGGCCTACCGCCTGCAATGACCAGATCGTGAAAATTGCAAAAAAAGAATTGGTTTTGAGCGACCACTTGTTTCAACACCTGCATGTAAAAGTTGGGGTAACTTCACAGACATGTAACTGTACTTTTATGAGTTTCCATGTTGCGTTATTGTACACCAAAGCGTATAAAAGCGTATTGTATACGCTTTTATATTCCGCTGGCAACAATTTCAGCTCTTTGAGCACTACCTCCTTCACATTTTCGTAATCGCAATATTGTGCTGTGATTAGCTTAGTGGAAAGGCATTCTATCTCCTCAATGATCATTGGGAACAAAACCTGAACCCAAAACTGCTTCGGCACATCGTAGGCCTCTAGCGTATTTTCCAGTGACTCAAACCATATAAGGACCTCTGCATCGCTAGGGAATTGTCCCAGCGAATAATTTTGAGTACCGACGTCATTCAGAATTCTCTCCTGACATTGTCATTACCTCTCAAGGGCTGTCTTCATGATGGTACTTTAGCATGCAGCTTTGCCAGTTCCAGCTCAACTTTCAGTGTTCGGTGGTGCTCTTCTGCCATCCTCAAAATATATTGCGTTCGTTCCTGTGACGAATGAAATGCTACCTCGTTGCTACGACCATCACCACTTTCATTGCACCCAATCACTATCCCAATTTTGTTTTTGCTGCCTATTAAATGCTACAATGGCAAAAGGTGAAGAGAACTAGAGAACTCATGGCTTAGTCAACACCCCCTAGATTCCTAAGGCCCTTCCGATGGTTGCGTGACGTCACCCCATGTGTCCGTGCGAGCGCCGTGTTCCGGTATTCTGGAGCGTCGCGCTCGCTTCTGCTAGTGTTGTACGAGTCTGTGATGGGTGCAAAATACTATGAAATGTCTTTGAGAAGCTTTCTCGGGCACAAGTGAAGCATTCTGCACATAGTTTTACCCTCGTAAGAAGAAACCATATGACACCAGATAAACTTTATTCCGTTCGAACATCACTTTTTCTTCAGCATTACTGCTTTCTGTGCTGCGGCCTTCTTCTGCGCATTATCTTGGATGCCGTCATTTTTCAGTCTGCAGAAGTTGTTCAAGACAACATTGGTTGCTATGCGAACTACCAAGCACAAGACAGTTTGTGCAGTGTGGCCATTTTCGCATGTATCAATGTCGGTATGCGGTTCCAGCAAGGAAAATGCCTGCAAAGAAACGATACCGCGTTGGTCACTGCGTGAGAGAAAGTCTTTGGCGTATTCTCCCAATGACAGTTTCTGCACAACTAACTTCATTACCAGAACCATGTTGACGATACATGGCTGTGGAAATTTCAGCCCTCCTCTGGTTAGGTTCACTATCATGGCACTGTTTTCAAACTGAATTTCCCTGTTTTCCATAACCAGTGTGCAGAAACAAGCGGAGCATGAAAGTTTCTTTGAGGCAGCATGTGCAGCATATCCTGCAATGTAAATAATGGCATCCATATCTTGTTGGCAGCCTGCAATGTCATCGTCATTGACAGCCACGGAAAACTTGAAATCTGCAAGATTCTCAGTGAGATCTCCAAGCTCTGTTTCTTCGCGTGGAAATGTCAAAACTTTTTGAAGACGAAGCTTCTCACATTCGTAGAGTTGACGCACTGAAATGTGGTACTGTGCTCCTGCTAATTGGCGATACCGGCCGAACCAATCTTCCAGTGCGTCCATCTGAAATTTACCGAGCAAGACGTACTTGAAGTGAAGTTCCTCCAAACAGTAACGTGACAGTTCAACCAGGGAATAGCACGTCAATCTCAAAGCACTGTGTGTTTCTTTTGTTAGTGAGCCGCTGCTGATGTCAATTTTTCCCCAGGCGTCCAGCCAGTCTATAATGCCACTAAGGAAAGATAACTGCATGTCATCGACAGAGCTTACAGGATCTTGCATGCTATTCCTTAGTCGCTGGCCTTTACAAGGGGTCTTAACATTGACTACTCTCCACCACATGAGGATAATGTCAATAAAAAGCGCAGTTGGCTCGGCGTGAGTGATCTTGAATTCAGAACCGTGCATTCTGATAGCGTTTGACACACACGGGTTGATGATATCTAGAACTAGCTTTACATTTTGCCGCTCCATAGAGGTTGGATTAATGGCCTTTGCGTTCAGTTTGTAGCCAGCCTTCACAAGCGACGTTTTATCTGCAGTATAAAGCTGTCTAACATCGGCGAAAGAAGCAGCTTTCATGTGAGGTGGTCCTTCGGGCATTCTTCCAGTAAAATAAATTTCTGGGAAATAAAGGCAGGTTCCAGGGTTTTTCTGATTAATCCAATTGTTCCTGATACATTTCAAGAGATGCACTAGGGTCGAGAACGTAGAAAAGAGGGCGAGCGTTATCTGCTGGATGTGGATAAACAATGCTCACTTGAGAATTTGGAGCAAAAAACGACATCATCTTTCTGTTCTGAGCGTTGTTGTCAGTTACTACAGCGATAACCTTAAGCCCCATTTTCTCAATATTTATTATGTTTTTTGGCATGCTCGTGCAAAGTTTCTGCATTCATTTTGCACATGGGCAGTTTATGAATCACGTCCTTGTTCGGAAAAAGGAGTGACTGCACCATGAACACATGGGCTGTTGTTGCTGGTTCTGTAGAATGGGCTGCTGTACCTACTATTCTTCCCCCTTTGTAATCGAAGTAAGGCTTTATGTGGATCTCATCAATCATCAGGGTCATAGTCTTCTCATGGTCTTTAATTGACTTCACTCACTCTCGTATGTAGGAAAGGCAGTGCGTTGGACTTTGCTCTATTAGTGGGTCAGCTCTGTAACTTGAACAAATGCGCCAGATTGTTGAAGGATGGGGCAAAATTACTCTTGACGCAGCTCTCACGAAGTGGTATAGCATGAGGAGAAATTGAGTGAATACTGGCAAACACCAGTAGCTCCGTGCTATAGACAGGCTTTTGGCACGGAGAAGGTCCACCTGCTCACTCAGAAATTTCAACAAAGCACAATATTCTTTTGGCATGCTAGTATCAGCAATGACGTCTTCAAGAAGCAAATTGATAAACCTCAGTACTTCAGCATGTTTTGACTCTTTTCTCATTTCAGGCAGCTCGCTTAAATGCCTCTCAAGCTGCTCCAACAGCAAGGATAGAGTAGGAGTGTCGAACACTCGACTTGGAACAGCGCTACCCCAAGGAAGCGATCGAAGTTGCACTCCGTTCAGAACCACAGAAAGTGAGAGATCTGGGAGAACAGTCAGTGAGCATTTAACGTAAGGTGAAGGATTGTTTTCGATGACAAGGAACCTTACGCACTCGTCACTGATAGTTACTGTCCAAAATTATTATTGCAGATACCTGACAGCTTCGTCTTGAAGTCCGCATATGAAGACACCTTGTTTCTTCTTTCTCTAGACTCAAGTGACTTCTTTATGGCTTCTTGCAAAGCAGCGCTCTCCCTTCTTGCAATCTTTCTCGCTGGCGATTCACTACTTGTTGGCTTTGAGGACAAGTATTTTGGACAGTTTGGAAAGATAGAAGGTACAACATTGTGCTTCAGCTGGCGTCTCCCCCGATCTACTTCTATTATCCTTCCTGTTTGTTCAACTTGATGTGACAGCGTTGTTATAAAATCCTCTGCATGGAAGTGCAGCTCACAAACCTGCATGTGCAAATAAAAAAAAAGGCGGCTGTTATAAATGCGGTACACATGAAACACACTACGTGTAAATATAACCAGCGAATAGCTGTTCCTTCATAATTATTTAACTGTGGTATACGCACGAAGTCGGTCAAAAAAAAAAATCAACGAAAGGAAATTACATTCTTGTTTTTGAGCTACATATGTTTTCGTTCTTGCATCGCGTCATGAGAATGCCATTTTTATAGTCGCAATAACTTGCTACATAACACGCTTGGCATCGGAGGATGGTTGCACACACCAACGTGCAGAAAACAAAACACAGAGACCAAACCAGGCATGGTTTATGCGAGTAAGAGCAAAATAGAAGTTATTTTAACTATACTGTGAGAACGGTATCCTTCTTGCCACTGTTCATTTACAAATGCACCCCACGCTTCAAGGAATATTCACGAGAAATGCATGCTTCTTCATCGTCGTGTTGAAGTATTCTCATTATGTACGAAAAGAGCATTGCCTTTCGACAATTACAGCTGTTGCAGCTAAGAACGAAGAAAGGTTCGCACGCCCAATAAAGCAATATTATACAATTCCTTACCTTCGAATGCACTGTTGGCGTGAAATCCTTCCGTGGGATTGGTCGAAGCCACGCTTTTTTTCTGCGCGTCATCACTTGGGAATGAATACACACGCACTTTTGGCCCATTGTCATAGTTTCCGCGGCACCCAGGAACACAACACCAACCCATGCACGAACTTGCAGTCGTTGCGATGCTATGCAATTCACGCCAAACGTCGCATCGTGCATTAACACGTGCACACCGAAAAAAGAACGCTCACATGGACACGAAGAACAGAAATTCGGCAAGTAGCAGCAGCTTGGCACACATGCACTGACTTGCCTGGGCAAGCACGCCGAGAACACACGTGCAGCCAAACTGGTTTTTCCGTCGGACACTTGGCGTGACGTAGCATGCGGGGAAAAGAGGAAGCGGAGAGGCCTTAAGAATTTTTAGAGGGTGTTGGCTTAGTAGAGAGGTGCGCTGAGAAGTGTGATGCTGTCAGTCACAGCAGATACCTTTGCCAAGGCCTTGTTGCCATCTTGCAGTCAGCTCCTCGCTTGAAGGGGCTGATCGCCATGGCACTCGGGTCCCTCCCCCAGGCCTTGACTGTCGGGGATCATAGAGGGGCTACTAATTTTCTTTCTAGTTAGTTGAAACTTTGGCACAGGCGGTAGCCTTCCTTGCTTTCTTCAGCTCGCCTCACTCGGTCCTACGAAGCTGCTATGTGAGCTGTGCCAGTAAATGAAGATGAGTACAATTGTTCTTCCCTACTCTCGACATCCGGGACGTACCGTGAGAGACAGTCTGCACAGGTGGGTTAATGGGAAGCTCTGGCTCAAAGGACGTAGATGCTGATCTGTGGACGAAGCAAACTTCTATTTACAAAGTCTTTACAGAGCTTGGTTAAAATGTTGCGTGGTTACAATATTACATCGCTTACAGTTACAACATTGGTTCGGACAGCATAAACAAAACCCTACCTCCACAGAGCCGACGGTGCTTAGCACCCAAAATTAGGCTCATAGCACCGGAAGGAACGCTGGAGCTATATTTTCTTGACCCAACTCCTCAACCCAAATGGTTACTGGCGAGTCATTATTGGTTTGTTTTGTGACTGAAGAAGCAGTTCACCAATCACTAAATTTGTTAGAACCTTCTTACATGATTGGTCACTCAACTAACCAACCATCTAAGGAACATGTTTTAACACAGCTCTCAGCCTTTGTCATTTTGTTCCACCGATTAAGATATTAAGATTTCTGCTAACAACCATGCATGCTAAACCAAGTTTACTGCGGCAACTGCATGGACTCTATTTTGAAAGCGATCTGTGATGGGGACAGAGTGCACAGAGTGCTGATAACTTCGTGTGCACTGTGTTCTTGCCACTTGGTTCATGTTGAAGCAAGAGGCAGCATGAAGGTCCATTCGCTTGCTGCTGCGCTTCCTCACTCCAGCATTTTGGCAGCGAGTGTGCGCATCCAGTGAGATGTGTTCATATCTACTTGTGCACGCGCCCCCATGCTTGTTAATTTGGTTAGTAAGGGAACGTTTACAAGTATATACGGCTGATAAAATTACTATCCTTACTTCGTATAGCTGTCTACTAATTTGCTATCGCAATCGATGCTGTGCCTTTTCTTCCAGATTTTCTTTTCTTGAGTATGTTGTCATCCTTGTTCTGCTCTGCAGGGTCATGTGTGACTGTGGGATGTGGGACACCGAGTGTAGTTGTGGGAGGCTCCATGGTACTACTGACATTATGTTAAGCAAGTTCCTGCATTTAGGTCAATGCAACATGTGGTCGAAGCGATAAACATGGCCCATTATTTGGCTACTTTAGAGTTTTTTGTTTATGCGTTTGGTAATTGTAGTAAGAGGGGTTCAATGCTACTTTTCGTTTCCGTGGTTAGGTACTGGAGCACCTATTTGCTTCTCCCCATTTCCATTATTTCCATAGCATTTGTTGAATATTTCTTGTCTGCGTATAAGTGATAATAAGGAATAAAATCTACAAATATTTCAAGTAGTGCAGTGCTTTGATACGGTTACGCTCCCTTATCTCTCCAAGATGGGCAGTGTCAGCACGTTTCTGCTATGCTCAGAGACAGTGTCCACTAACTTTAGAGCTGTGAGAAATTTACATGAACCAATGTTAATATCATTAGGTGTTTGAGCGTTTTTTTGTGTGCAAAAATTTTTTTCTCCCTCTTTGAATGTTTTTTTTATTCTTGAACAGCAACTTCAGACTATCTACACGTAGAAGAAAAGAACAAAAATTGGATATACCGCAGAACAGGTAGTACACCAATGTTTTACACCGAAGCTAAGGCTAGGTAGGGTTCGTTGCATTTTTCGTCTGTCAACAAATCTGCATATGCAAAAACTCAGCTCAGAATGATGCAAAATTGGTTCATTCTATGCAAAAGCTTATACATCTCATCACTTCGATATGCATTTTTAGTAGATTAGTTATCAGTAGGCACCATTTTCAAAATTGGTAGGCTCTCAGGTAGATGAGAGTTTCTCAAGGATTTGTCCCTGTGCGACCCACGTCGGCCATGTGTATGCTCGCACCGCCCTCTCTTTGTAGTCGTTCCAAGCCCTTCCGTGCCTAGTTTCCTTCCACTCTCCCGGCGTGGTGGTCCTGTCACGTTTGTCTAGTTTCCTCCTGCTCCGTGGTGTCGGTAGTCTTCTACACCAGCGCATCCACTTATTTTTTCAATGCCAGCCAGATGCCGCCGATCAAACGGTTCACCACCCTCTTCAATTGCCCTTTCCTACTCTCTCCCGTCGGCTAGCGCTCTCGCCTGCTTGACGGTCGTGGGGGAGAGTACCCTCTGGGTGGCGCCTCATGACCACGGTGTAAGAATAAGGAGAGGTGCTGACACTCTCCCCCCAACGCGCGCGAAAGCGCCGCTCGCTTGCGTCCAGATTATGTTCGGCTTGGTTGCAGCTGGTTCGGCGCTTTCGTAGAGGGCGCTGCGGTATGCGGTCCCAGCCTCGGCGGGAAGGCGTGTGCTTCGCTGTCTTTGTGCGCTTTGTGCTTGCATGTGCGGCCGTGCTGTTTTGAAGGCACACATTTTGTTCACGCGCCTTTCATCATCTTGTGCTTGTGTATTGTCGCCACGGGCCCTCGACCAAGGTGGAAGCGGCCTTCTGAGAGTTTGAAATGGGTAGAAAGTGCTTCGTCACGAACTGCAATTCTGGATACCGAACCAGTGCGGAGCCTCTATTCAAAGCGCCGTCCGACAGCGGTCATCTAGAGCAGTGGCGCCGTGTAAATCTGAGGGCAGACCGAACTAATGCCTACTGACCATTTCTACACCAAGCATTTTTCAGAGGATATGATATCGACGGCATATTACGTGGAGCTCGATAAAATGGTGCTAATTGACACGCCAAAGAGCCCTGTTCTGTCTGCAAATACAGTTCTCACCTTATTTCCGAACTGTCCAAAGAACCTCACACGGTCAAATAAACCTCGAAAGCCGCTGCGGAAGACAGAACCTCCTGTGTTCCACAAAAACTCCTGTGTGCCACAACAGTCTGTGCAAATTTTGCTGCTTGTATAAGATATATACTGGGTGTCTTAACTATCATGCACCAAGATTTAAAAATATGAAAATGCCACATAGCTGGACAGAAGCAAGGCAATGTTGTCTGTCGTCTCTTGGAGATACTCAAATTATTTTTTGCATTCCCCCTTATTACATAATTATTTTCATAACTGAATTATCAACTTTTCTAATGCTATAATTAGATAAAAGTGTGAACGAGAGAATTGAACAGCAACATGAAAGTTCCCAATACAGCTTTCTGGTGCTCAAGACGTGATACATAAAAGTGTTTTTCGAGCGTGAAAGAAACCCGCGAATAGACTCAAAATGGCCTCGAGGCACTTTGCGTGTATTCGTGGGCTTCTTTCAGGCTCGGAAAAATACTTCTACGTAGCGTTATTGAGTTCTATAATAGAAAGCTGTATCGGGAGTCTTTCATGTTGCTCTCCAATTTTCTCATTGAAACTTTTAATATAATTATAATATTTGAGAAGTTGATAAAATAATTAAGAATGATCATGTAATTAGGCCGAATGTAAAAAAATAATCTCAGTATCTCCAATGGACGGAAAACATTACCTTGGTTCTGTTCAGCTACGTGACATTTACATGTTTTTAAATCTTTGTGCACCCTGTATAATACTGTTTTCTGTGCAGATGTGTGCCTGATTTTCAAATTTGTGCCATCCTGGATACTGAATGTTTTTTACAATGCGCGTGCGGTGTATATTACACGCTTGCATGTTTTTATTCAACATTTTTGCATTGGGGTAATGTATGAGAGCGTAAGCTTCTCGGAAGGCTATCCTCTATTAAAATTATCGAGCGGCTTCATGCACAATTTTTTTATTATTCTGTCTTTGCAAAATAAAAAATAAAAAGTCTACGAGATTATTGTGTGCTGGGTATAAGTCTATTTGTGGACAGGCTGTAGCATGCATTGTCAAATACGCTTACATTAGCACATTCTCATATGCAATTTAAGAAAAAACAAAGTCGCCTCTTAGATCCTGCAAGAGTCACTCGCTCCCCAAACGACGAAAGCCAAATGAATAACATACGCAGTCTATGTTAAGTGGAATTGAAATAAAAAAGATTTTCACAAGTAAACTGTATTAGTGATATTGTAATCAAAGATAAAACGCCTGCCTTCGTCTCACCTGATAAATTATCGTTTGAAAGATTTCTTTACATAGCTATGTGCTTTCCCATCATAGGTTCTAGCCATGAACACCCACTTCGCTCTAGTGCATTGTATATCGCAAGCTTGCCCCATTTCATTTCTTAAATTATATTGCGCCCACACTGAATTCGCGTGACGATGCTTGAACGGTTTTCTGAGTTCAAATTTTCCGGTGCAGTCACTATTTTCTTCTGATCGAGGGGTAGCACGCGGGCTTACGCTTTAATTTTTTTATGCTTGTATGCATGACTAGATCGGCCGCAACAAAATGTGCGCGCGAGCGGAATGTGAGTGGGCGTTGAGTGCTGCCCGATCGATTCGTGTTCACGTCATTCACGCCCTGCACAATATACATTCATGTTAGCAAAGCATTCAGCCTGGTACACTTCTCACCTTAATCTGAAATAACGAATTTCCTTCGCGCTTTGAGTTTTACTGGCGCCACTATGAACGAAAATTTAGCGGAGGCAGAGGAATGCCAAGCCGCCGGCGCCGCTAAGCTGGGACCGCTGGCCGTGGCGCCATCTATCTGCTCGCCACAGAGCTACTCGGTGCGCCCGTGCGCGGCCGAACATAATCTGGACGCTCGCTCGCGCGCAGTGTCAACACCTAAATATTCTTCCACCGTGCTCATGACGGAAGTCGGAGGAAGTAATCCTGACAGACGCGTGAGCGGCAGCAGCACGCACTCATACGGACGCATGACGCAAGCAGTCCTACCCTGTGGGTTGCGTCACATCGCGGCAACTCACTGAACTAAGGCGGACCATCGGCTCCCATTGGGGAGCGAGCGATTGCACTGGCATTGCAAAAATAGAGGAGGCGCTGTCCACGCAAATGTATGCAACCGATCAAGACAGCCAATGAAAATAAAAGTGTGTGTGCCATTCTTCGCGATGACCATTGTTGCCGCTCAAGAGAAATAAAATTTGCTCATACCTTTGATCTAAATTCTGTGTCACCTCTATGTCGTGAGGTTTGTTCGATTCAGAAAAGATGCACGGAACCGGAAACGAAAAGGTGCAGGCGGGGCCGACACGCGGTGCAGAAGTTCTCGGCACCTTGAGTGAGGTTGTAAGATGCAACCTATCAGCAGCGCCACCGCTAACATGTCAATCGAGTGTGTAGGTGCAAGCCTGTCGTCTGCTGCTGATCTACAAAAGCGGCGTGGGTAAGCACTAGCGCGACGACAGCAACGACAGCATGCATGTCTAGAGGAGCCGTTTTATTTATCCTGTGCGGTCCACAAACCTGCTGACACGGACAACGAAATGGATGACCTACACGTTGTTATGGAACTTATAGAATCTGAGAGCGAAGACGAGGAACTCGACGCAGTGTTGTGCCAAGTCGGTGCTGAACTTGTCCGTAGCGATCGCAATCGTATTCCAAGATATTATGAGGAAGTTGTGGCCAGGTATTTTAATTACGAGTTCAAGCGCCTTTTCCGGCTCTCCAGAGACACATTTAAAACCCTTGCGGAGCATTTCAAGTCGTCTGCCTTTTTCCCAACGCCTCGGGGAGGTCGCCCACAAATACCCGCGGAGAAAACGTGCCTGATTGCTTTGAGTTATTTGGGTACTCAGAACAGTATGTATAGAATTGCTGATACCTTTGATGTGTCTGAGTCATCAGTGTCTCTGTGCCTCAAAAGGGCTCTGGACTTCTTATTCAATATCAGCGAAGAAGTGATTGCTTGGCCTAGTGATCAAGAGCGGGCGAATATCAAAGCACGCTTTCTTGCTAGAAGCAACGGCAAATGACCGAGAAACACCATAGGGTGTGTTGACGGCTGCCACATTGAAATCCCTCACCAGGAGTCCCCAGCATCATACTACAACAGGAAAAAATTTCCTTCGATCGTTCTGCAAGGGATCTGCGACTCAAGCAGCCGTTTCATCGACGTTTTTGTTGGCTATCCCGGCTGCGCACACGACGCGCGCGTGCTGAAAGAAAGCCCCATCTATGGTGTAGCAGAGACTAAGTGTGCTAATGACTACTTGCTGGGGGACGCGGCGTATCCGCTTCTCCCATGGCTGATGCCTCCGTATAAAGATAATAGGGCAACGTTTGAGCGCTATAAGCGGAATTTCAACAAGATACACAGCCAACAACGTGTGGCAATTGAGCATGCATTTGGCATTCTGAAACAGCGCTTTAGAAGGCTATATCTTGTAGACGCAGACTCAATCGACCAGTGTTGTCTCATTGTACTTGGAGCATGCGTGCTACATAACTTGTGTAGCAGTAGCATTGACATGCTAGGTGACTGCGAAGACCCCCCCAGGGAGGACAACATCGAATATGAAAATGACGGAGCCATCACAAGCACTGCAGCAGATGTGCGAGCTTAGACGCCAGAATATTGCTGAGACACAGTGCTGAGAGTACACTTTTCTCAACGGAACTTTGCTTTCTGCCATATTCTGCCCACTATAATTTTGTTTTGGATGTTTTGCACTGTTCCAAGCCTTGCACCTTCTGTTTGTGTCTGAGTTGTATAAATGCCAGAAAAGATTTGATGACAACAAGGTGTTTATTTTCTTGCTTCATATGCGCTCACGAAGCGCTCCAGAAGGGCCATCTTCTGTTCATGTTGCGCTGCCCTATTTGTTTCTATTTGGTCCAGCTTTCGCAGCAGCTGCACCAAGGGCGGGTCCTTCTTCAGCTTGGCTCCACGTGGCTCCACCTGTGTGTTTTCCACACTTGTGGTTGGGCTAAGCGCCGCTTCTGGGGCCTGCGTTGTATCCTGCAGCTCCCTGCAGCAAATGTATTGTTCGTTAGAACTACACTTTAGAGAGACAGGCTTGCCTTGCGGCATGCCTATTGCTCCAGATTGGTATGGTAAAAAATGAATTGTGCACAGCACATGACAGATACCACAACAATCAACAGACTAAAGTATGTCAATGAGACCACAGGGGCGGTATTCTGTAAGAGTCTACCTAGTGAACTGTCTATTTTGGCTGTCGCTGATTGGCTGCTGCTTGACGTGCAGGAAGGAGACTGGCTGGCACCTTCCTGCACATCAAGCAGCAGCCAATCAGCGACAGCCGAAATGGACAGTCCACTAGGTAGACTCTTACAGAATACCGCCCCAGTGCTTTGTGCATTCATTGGCACAAGACACTTGGGCAGTGTTAGTGCATGGGCCAAGAATGCAATAGCTGAAGAGATGGTAGTCGCTGTATGTTCAGTGCGGGCATTGAGGCTCTGCTTTCTGAAATAAATAGCCTGTAAGCACAGATTAAGTGGGCTATGTCATCACATACACTGCACGCATGGCACTAGTGTTGACCACATCCATTTTATTTTAAATAGGAAATGTTTATTACTAGTGACATCAGGTGACACACAGGATGCAACACAAAAGTTGCCACTTTTATATAACCATGCTCACCTCTCCCTGCTGTCTGGCACAATTTTGCACCCCTGTGCATATGTCACTACTGGACTTATGTGGTGCTGTTTTTCCATAAAGTCCTGCAGGTCTCTAAAAAGTTAAATGCAAGTGGCACCAGAAATTTAGTACACCAGTAAAACGTGAATTTGTACAAGCAATACTTGGCATATTGTACCAACAACAGAGAAAGCAAGTTTCTACTTTTTAATTGCTTTTTATGCCCTTATGCATATGCCAGTGCAAACAGTGGCCAGTAGTGAGAAACATTGGTGTCGAACAAATCACTTAGCCGAATTGCACGCATGGCTTGGAGAAAGCATAACTGCGTACAACCGTGGTACAATTTCCTGTAAATTGAACGATACACTACTAGAATAAGCTCTTCTCTGAAGCTCACACTCGTTAGCATTGCATGCTCAGACATTTTTTAATGCTTTAGTATAAAGTATTTCAGGGACTCGGCTGGAAACAGCCAGTTTTGTTACTAATTTAATGTACACCGCTGTGAGTAAAGCGTTCTTTCAATGGACGTGAATCATGTGCAACACAGATGTCAGGTGTTAGCTGAACTATGCACTAGCATACGAGATCATGAATAAAATAAAAGCAGCACTGCGAACTCACCCCTCAAAACTGCACTCGGCAGCTCCGCTTCCAGACTTGTTATTATTAATCCGAACTTTTTTATACGCCCTCTCCAGCAATTTCCACTTGTTGGTGACTTGAATCACCGTTATGGTGCATCCGAATTCTTCGTTCAATGCATCTGTTATAAACAGCATCAGCTGCTTTTTGTTCCTGTGCGCAGAACAATACAAAATGTAACGCAAATACGAACAAATAGAATGCTAAGCCTCACCTTAGTCCCCCCTTTTTCCCGATGCGGCCGAAATGCTCTTTATAGCATTCAATGAGAAACTTAGTTCTCCGGCCACTCCACAAAGCTTCTTCAGAATCGCGATGTGGAGACGGCATGGCTCCACACGGCACGGCAGCTGCGGCAGCAGCTTCAGTGGTCGCTGGCGTGGCGTCTCCGCATCGCGAAGTAGCGGCTTTCGGCAGCTCGTATTTGTATGGCTGTTCTGCAGCTCCTTGTCCGAACAATCGGCGGCAAAACCGCTAGGTGTGCAGAGTACACGCACCCGTTTTCCATCTGCAAGAACAATGGAATAAATGTCGCCACTTCATACAAACCGTGCTATTGCGTTTACAGAGCATAATGGCAAATTTACCTGCTGTAGTGT
Source organism: Dermacentor silvarum (assembly GCF_013339745.2). Lineage (NCBI taxonomy): Eukaryota > Metazoa > Arthropoda > Arachnida > Ixodida > Ixodidae > Dermacentor > Dermacentor silvarum. The sequence goes on along the minus strand of NC_051156.1, from coordinate 131,154,093 downwards.
ACAGCTCGGCGTCTCCGTCATAGACTATCACGCCAAGTTCATCTACGATCAGGAACAATTGTGTGCGGACACCGTCGATATCTACAAACATCGCCATAGTGTCGTCTGCACGCGTCTGCGATGGCGCTTCATGGATCGTTCGTGCGGCTGCACCGCGGCGACACCTAACCTCGCACCCCGCGCAATCGAGGACGAGAGTTCAGGGGGCGCTGCTGTACCTCGGAGAATCGAGGGTTTAGGTGCTGCGCACCGTGGATAGGTGCAGAGAACCTTGGCTGAATCGAATACACCTGTGTTGTGATGTTTTTGTCACCGATCTCGGGGGTGTGCGGGTGGTAAAAGAGATGGAGAGGGAATATGCATGTCGACACAGCAAACAGATTTTTAATCGCACGCAAACTCGAGACTCAAACTAAAAAAAAATCAAGCGCACTAAAACACACTGCGGGAACAATACTAACAAAGCTACAAACTAAAGCTTAATATACTAAGCATGTTCCGATTTAAGCCTACGCTTGTCTGTGGCGTCTAATCCTCCAAAGTCAGGCAACCCTGTCCTATCGCTGAGACGCACGCCTGAAACGCTACAAACAGTCACCTTGCTGCACCCGTCGTTGCACGTGTGTTCGGACTTGTCGGCTCCTTTCCCAAACAGTTGGTGCTCTCGTTGATGATGTAGTCGCCTTGCCGTCGTCGCGTCGTCTCTTTTATCGGTGATGAGCTCGTCGGTACTTCATCGGTGATGAGCTCGTCAGTAATTCTTCAGTGATGGCGCTCGGCATTGCTTAGGGCCACCTGGATAGGCCTAGCGTCGGGATGCGTCGCAACTTCTTCATGAGTGTCGACGTGTCGTCCCGAGGAGAATCGAACGTGCTGGTCTGCCGCGGAAGAGGGATCCTCTCTGGGGTGCCCGGTCCTGCCGTGAGAGGCTGCAGCCAGTCCGGGAGCCTCGCTCGAACTTGCCGAGGTCGACGGCCACACCTTGGACGGCCAACGTCACGGACTCAGCCAGACCCCCAAGTCTCCCGTCGCCAGAGCGTAGCTGGCGATGCGACCTTCCTGGCCCGGAGCCACGTCGATAATCCACGGACAGCGCCGTTCATCCCCCGATTACGCCTCGGCTCACGTGCCTCAAGAGCTCGTGCCGTTTCAAACACCGTGCTTCACGTGCTCTTCTTTTTCGCGCCGCAGGCGGCCTCTTACATATGACACGTGTGCTAAACTGCTTTGCTGGTATTCCACCTTCACAGCAATGGAATGGCGCGTGAATTTTTGTGTATTCTTGCAATCACAGTTGTATAAAAACAGCAAGACAGTCTGATCACGTGGTAGTTTAAATTAGGCAAGCAGCACTTTCACTGTGAATACAAAAATGTAGCTTTATCGCAGAAGTTGCAAATAAGCCGTATCACCCGATGATGGCCATGTTGGAAAAGAAATTATATATATTGTATAAAAACACTCATTTCCAATCTGGAAATGGTTCTGCATCACCTTTCGTCACCGTTATACCCCCCACTTCAAATATCATTTTGCTGCTTTCACTTTCATTTTAATACGGAAGCGCAGCCCTCCTTCCTCATTCTTTGGTTTCCCATTTTGTGCTTTGTTCCTTTGTAAGTACAGAACCAGAAAACTGCGATTCCATCTGCTGGGTGGTTCCATTGAGCCTGTGGAGGATGGTTATATAGTCATGTTGAACTGTTTAACTGTTTATTATAATAGGTATACATGACTGCGTGGCGGAAGCCCCACAAGTGCATCTGTTCCCCTCAGAAGATTCTGGTCTGCTCTTCATGTCCGCACGTAACATGATTCAATTATTATTTTGTCACTCATGGTTGCCAGACATTGAAAGCGAAACCAAAACTTGCTTAACATAAACTGTGTGCTCCCACACTACTCTCCTTCCTCGTAAAATGAATAGACGAATATTTTAGGCAAGTGTGTCGGTAGCACAAGTATACGCAAACAGTCAGTCATGTCCCAAATTGCACAGTCTGATGCACTGTTCTTCCTGAACGCGTGGTGCACGGATGTGTGAGCCTTGAGTATGGCTCAGTGGTGGTGTCATTGAGCTGTTGCTCTGCGTGTGCAGGTTTCAGTCAGTCCACGGAGATGACTTCCGATCATAGAGTTTCTCACTATAACACCTAGAGGGTAATCTGGTGCCACCGTCTATGCGAGTTTCTTAAAGGGCGCCATGCCCTCATGGGAATGACAAGATATGTGTCTGCGAGGCTTGTGTTGGCTGGTGTTGAACGAGGCTTCGTCTAAAACGTGGATATGGCTTCACAAATACTGCGGTCTTAAAATAAAACTACATAAATGGCTTTCATTCACTCATATTACATCTCTCAATAAATTTTACTCACCTACAATGCAGGATCAAGCAAAGAAAAGCAAGAACAGACAAGTTTTTTCAAAGCAAGCGATGATGTCATCTGCCCTCCAACTTTAGCAGCCAGCTGATACTTTTTACGTTTCATATAATTGTGGATCCAATAGTAAGTCCTCAAAATTAAACAAAACATCGTTTTGTGTAATAATAAAGCTGAAGCAGTTTTTTACATGCTGTTTTAGCAGGAAATGAATCATTGTGACAGACAGAACGCTGCTAGCAAGGTGCATCTTCAAGGCTTTCTTGACTCTCAGAGAACGATGGCAATCCGAAGTCACAATATACCGGCATTCCCACGGATCCCACAGCGCAGCAGCGCCAGTTTTCCCTCTAGGTAATATAGTGAGAAACTCTATGCTTCCGATTGTCCACGAATTGCAATTGTGAAAGATTTCAAGTTGCGATGAAGTACTTTGAATGGGCCGTCGTACGATGGCTGAAGGGGTTTCCTCACAGCATCGCAGCGCAGGAAAACGTGGGTGCAGTTATCCAGGTCTTTGGATACGTAATCAAGAGCAGTCTGCTTTGCTCGAGTCGGTGTGGGACAGAGGCTGTCCATCATAGTCCACAAGCGTGACACGTACTGGAGAGGGTAGGGCAAGTGCTCGTTTTTGCTTCTATAAACAGACCAGGGAGGCGAAGGGTGGTGCCATACAGCAACTCAGAACTGGTGCACTTCAAGTCACTTTTCAGCGTTCTGTGCATGCCGAGAACGGCAAGTGGTAGCACTTCAGTCCATGGAGATGGTTCTCCATAGGCAGCTATAGATTTGAGCTGCCTATGCATTCGCTCAACTAGACCTTTAGCTGCTGGATGGTATGCGATGGTGCAAATATGATGTGTGCCGAGGAGAGCGAGAAGTTCCTTGAAAAGGGAAGAGTCAAGACTGAAATTGGCGTCCGTGCTCTGTTGTAATGGTGGTGTTACGAAGCGCACAATTTGTCTGCAGGAATGCCTTTGTGATGGTCTCACCAGACACATCTCGCATAGGAACGGCTTCCGGCCAGCGAGTGAAGCGATCGACACAGGTAGGAATATAGCAATAATCTTGGGAAGGTGGCAAAGTGCCAATTATGTCAATTTGGACTTCTCCGAACCGGGCGTGTGGTGGCATGAAGGTTGACAATGGAGCCACAGTGTGACGCTGTATCTTTGAACATTGACACTGAGCGCATGTGCGTGACCAATGTCTGATCTCTTTACTCAATGAGCCTGGCCACAGGTATCGCATGGTCACAAGACCTTGCGTTGTATTGATTCTCGGGTGCGAAAGAGAGTGTAGAGAGTTGAGTACACAGTGGCGAAAAGATTTCGGTACAAGTGGGCATGGCGTGCCAGTGGACATGTCACGTGCAAGTAACCGAGTGCATGTTTGCAAGGGCACGTCTTGAAATACGAGAGTCGTTGAAGAATTTCTTAGCTCTCTGAGCTCTTTGTCATCCTTTTGTTCCCATGCTATTTTGTCAAAGTCGATTGAATTTGAATGCAAAGTGACATTGCACATTTGTGCACGTGACAATGCGTCAGCTGCAGCGTTCTCAGAGCCACTGACATGGTGAATGTCAGTGTAGAATTATGATATGAATCCCAGTTGTCAAATTTCCCTTGGTGACAATCCATTCGATTTGGTCGTGAAAGCATGGGTCAGTGGCTTGTGATCAGTGAGAATATAGTGTCCTGCCTTCCAAAAAGTAGCTGAAATATTTCCCTGCCATATAGATAGCGAGTAACTTACATCTGTAGGTGCTGTAGCAGGTTTTTGCCGGGGAGAGTGTTCTTGAAAAGAATATGAGAGGCTTCCATTCATCCCCAATGCATTGCTGAAGTACAGCACCCACAGTATTGCTGGAAGTGCCTACTATGAGGCAGGTCGGTGCATCAGGCTGTGGATGAGTGAGAAGAGCTGCAGTCACCACTTGATCCTTGATTGTGTTGGAAGACGGCTTCAGCTTCCTCCGTCCATTCCAACAGTGCTGTGCCTGGTCCGGGTGTTAAGAGAATATCTTTAACGGCATCAGTGTGTATGCCCAAGCTGGTATGAAATGGTGATGGAAATTTTCTAGTCCAAGAAATTGTCAAAGTTTTCGCTTGTTGACAGGAAGAGGGAAGTTTTGAACAACTTGGACTTTGTCATTCAGTGGTTGGATACCGTCGCACGTGATGCGATGTCCCGAAAAATCAATTTCTGCTACTCCGAAGAGGCATTTGTCTGGGTTGATCACAATTCCGTATTCGTCCAGGCGAGAGAATAGTTGCCGCAAATGGGTGGCATGTTCTTCAGCCGAAGTGCCCAGCTAGCACAAAAGCGATAGAAAACTGCTTCCATACCAATTTGCCAAGAATAAATGAACGTCTGAAAGATGCACTAAAAAATCCGTGCAATCCGTTTAGAAGGTGATAAACGGTCGTATATCGTTGCTAATGTTCGGTGGATATGACTATTGCAAAAAGTTTTAGAATCCTGCTTAAAGTAGTTTCGAAAAATCCAGTCTTTAAATGGGATTTTGTAAGACCATTAGAAGGGCATTTAAAAAATACAGATTGAATCCTGCTACAATCGGGATTTTGATATCCGTTTTCTTTCACCCTCCCCTCTTGCCCCCCCTCGTCTCCCAATGCCCCTGCGGCGTTTCGCTGGCCGGCGGCCTGCAGGTTTGCGCTTGTGCAATACACGAAACACATACAGCAATAACATTTTATTTATGACAAAAAGTAAACACGACTAGACATGCTAGCAATCAACATTAAATGAGTGCCTCCGAGTCACGTCCATTATAGGTATCGACCTTGATAAACCTGGTTTCAAACAGGCTGCTGGGCTGTAGCTCCTTAATTCAGCAGGTCTTCTTATTGCAAAAGCAGTAGGCACGTGGAAAATGTATGTTAATTGAAGCACACTTTTCTTTGTGAATGTTTAGTTTTTCAATGTCTCGGCAATAAGCACTGCAATATATCTTTGCAATGGGCAGCACTACAATATATTGGTCCCAGCACACAGTTTTCAAGCATTCCACCTTTATTAACATGGTTCTAACATTGACAGATCACAAGTGAAATTCTCTTTGTTGCCTTGAAGACATACGTTATCATCATCCTAACGATCACCAGTCAACGAAACCTCACAGAGGTAATTTTAGACAGCTTTGGCAAATCTGAATACGCATATAATAAAAGAAATGTATGCAGACGTAAAATGCCTCTTAAACATTATTAGAGATTCCAGTTAAAATCAAGGCGCTTTCATTGCAGAACTTCATTACCACCTAAAACTCCAGCCTGAAACGCGCTGTAAATAATTAAACACGACAGGTGTCAAAGTGGCAGTGACTACTTACGTGAGCAGAGAAGATGTGGAAGGCAGTCTGCGCTCCACAGTTCATGAACGAACATGCGTCAGGAACTTAATGGCTGGTCCTGACAAAAATAACGGTCAATGTAACGGCGGGTTCAAAAGTTACGCATTCTGGTGGGAAGCTGCGCGGGGGGCTCAGTCTGCTCGGCTGCTCAGACTGCGGCGGCGCAAGCGCCGCCGCCGATGAGGCGTCGTGCCACTTCTCGCTTTGTCAGGTAGCCGCTATGATACGTCACGGCACTGCATCCTCTTGCGACTTAAACACATGCTGCTGCAATGCAGAAAAATACTCAGTGTGGCTCCATACTTGGTACTGAAGCACAGAAATGCTAGCTAATTTACCTAAGAAAATACAAAATGCGGCCGCTCCTTAATGCTAGCGCACCTTATAAAGATAATTTGAAATAACAAAAGTCGAACTTTTTAATGCCTCATTCTTGGCACTTTGCGGTATGTAGATAGGTTCCTAACTCGCTTTAATAATAAAAAAAAAAGTGATGTGCAACTTATAGTGGAATTGAACCTCTGCCGTGGAGCACAGCAGCCGATGCTCTAGCAACTAGACTATGGTGGTGTATTTTTCTTACTTTCGGTCAAAGTGAAGCACGTTAACCAAACAGACAAAAAAAAAACTGCGACAAACAATATCAAAACATTTTACAGTTTGAGCAGTCAGTGCAGCTTGGCTGACATTGTTGTTTAAAATTATCTGAGCGTTGTCAAGGAATCTACCCTCGACAGCCACTCAGGAACACAGCAATAATGCGTTCTAAATTTTCCTTCAAAGAAAAAAATGGTAATATTCACCAGGAGGGACAGATCGCGTTAAAGTGTATCGAGGAGTGTTCAACAATGTCCTCGCGCCGATGGCCAAATCAACATCGAAAGTGGTCCTTAGTTTCCGGAGAAGTTCAGAAACTGTAATATGGGGTGGAATGCGGTGACTTGTAACCCATGATGCAAGCCCTGCTTGAAATTCCACACATTTACGTGGACAAAGACTTGCCTGATTTTCTGCAGATGATGATACATCGTCCGAAGAACCTCTATTTTCGATGCCCGGGGGGCGCTCATAGGAGAGTCGTTTCATGGAACAAAATATTCTCCAGCATACATTTTCTCCTTTGAAGGCAAGGTCACTTTTGTGAAAACTGTCCTTGGATTGAGCATGCTCATGTGGCGAGGATACTTCACTAGACGCATGGTTACTACTTTCATTAACGTACTATGAGACTTCTTGAACGGTACTCGTGGCAGCAGGACTGGCAGATACCAGTTCGTCATTAACTCTACGCCTCTTCTGACGGTCTGAAAGGTCAGCATAACTTTTCTTTTTTCTTGTGGACTTCATTATGAGCATAAAGAGCAAGCGGCTGCCCCTTCAGTGCACATTCACCACACTGCAAACACCCGCGCCTGGGTTGATTGCACTCTCTTCTAACCAGACGAAGCAAAAACAAAAATCAACATTAGTTTTTTCCGCCAAAAGTTCCCGCCAAAAGCAGAACAAAGAAAAAAAATAATTAATTGTAGGCTGCTAGAATGGGCCATTTTAAACGCCTTCTAAAATCCGCCTTATAGCAAAATTTTCCATCCCGATTGAATCCTTCTCGATGTTGACTTCTTCAATCTAGATTTTTGACGGTCAAAGCGAAATATTCATAAATACGAATGGTTATCTCTTTTGTGCTAGCTGGGTGGTAGCGACCCGGATGTCGTCGACGTATGCTTAGCAGAAATCCAAGCCTTGGGTCACCTTGTCAATAAACTGCTGGAAAGTCTGGATGCATTACGCAGTCCAAAGGGCATTCTGGTGTACTTAAATAAACAGAAGGGTGTCGTGACTGCTGTCTTGGGAATTATTAGCCTCTTCCACCGGTATGTGGTGATAAGCTTTGATGAGATCAATTTTGGAAAACACAGTGGCTCTCTGCAGAGTTCCGACAAAGTCATGCAAATGGGGGACTGGATAGTGGTCCGGCTGTGTTACCTTGTAGAGAGAACGGTAGTCGCCACATGGGCGCCAATCGCCTGGACTAGACTTTGGGACTAAGTGGAACGGGGATGACCATGGGCTTGAGGATGGGTGCACAATACTGAGTTCAAGCATATGCTCAAATTCTCATCGGGCAATGTTCAGCCCTTCAGGCAGCGTGGATTGGCGTTCACTGGGGGTCCCGATGTCAGGATATGTAACGTTGTACTTGACAGGGCTTGTGGTGTTCACGGGAGATGTGAGGCAGGGAGAATCTTTGAACAAGTTCATGAACATTTGATCCTTCCAGTCAAAGGAGCATTAGCGTCATCATCTTCGTGCAGGATGTGATGCCATGAATGCTCAAGTGCGTTGTAGCATCTCGTAGCCGGGAGTTCCGCATGTCCACGAGAAGTCTGAAGTGGCGAAGAAAATCTGCTCTGAGGATCACATGCTTCACGTTTGCCACAACGAACATCCAACAAAAAGTTCGGTGCAGCCAAAGTTCATCGTTAGAGATCGCTGCCCATACAAAACTTCTCAATGCACATGCACTCGACTACCTTCGCCATGTCTCCGTAGACTTTCGCGCTGTTAAGCCATTCCACAAAGTTAAGTTTTAGGTTGTATCCAAACTGAACGTACGACTCGTCTTTCAACTTAGTGGCTGTTTTAGAGTGCTGCCGATACTGCTCCATGCTAAGTCTCCCCATCGCGTCTGCTACGTGACACAGCAATATGGTCAACAGGTGCTGTTACCACGACGCTTTACGTTGCCTTTGCTTTCTGCAGTTCTAGCTCTAAGTGCTTTCATTCGAGCTCGTGCAATTGTTTCTTTCTCATCAGCACACCTCTCTTCTTTGTTTTGCCTTGCACTCTTTGATAATTCCCCAACATTCAATGAGCTCGCTATCATCTCCTTCCAAGGCAGGTAAAGCCTTGATGATTTGTGGCTTGCGCATGGCGTTCCCCGCTTCCGCCCCAAATTCCTCACATAGCAATAACAATTCAGGCTTGTGCAGGAAATTGAGATCCGTGACCAGCTCAGACACTGAATCCTTTTCCCTTTCTGTTCTTTATCGCCTCTAAGTGAGTCCAATAACGCAAAAGGCTAATTATTGATAAAGACAACCTGCCAGCTTCAAGGTGTAATGCTGATGGCAAAAGCTTGGCAAATCTGAAAGGCGAAAAGTCCGATACTCGCGTAGCTGCTGTCACAGGCTTCGTTGCGAGGTCCACGGGCCACGTTGGTTCAGTTGGCACAAGTTGCAAGGTCCACTGCCATCCCGTAGCTGCTTTTCAGCTGTTATGAGAGGTGCCAGGCTCTCATGGATAGCATGACACAAGGGCCAAAGGTATGGGTACGAAAAGGAACTGAACGCCAGAGGCGCCGGCCTTTTATATCCACCGGAGGAGGAGGTTGCAGCTCTGCATGTCCGGGTGCGTGCAGTGTGTCCGAGAGGGGTGCCAGCAAAGGAGCAGAGCACTGCACAGGGGCTGCGCATTCCGACATGCCCGCAGCTCGGAGGCGAAGCATGCCCGGGAAAGCCTTTACGGCTGAGGGCCGCAGCACATTCATAACAAGCCATTCCTCGAATAGTTCAGAAGTCATCCAAGCCTACTTATTACTGCCATAACAGACCTGAATCTGTTCGTTCTTAAAACATGCCGGCCGAGAGCTTGAGTTGACGGCTTCCGTCCATGTTTGTGCACAGCAACAATCACCCTGGTTTGCAGTGCTTCCCATCAGGCACGGAGGAAGATTATTTAGGAGTAGAAACTCCCGTCAGCGCGGGCGCTCGCGTGCGACCAGATAACGTCACATTATTATGCGCCGACGGGGGCGCATGCAGTGGCGGCGCCTTGCGGCAGGTCATGCAAGCAGCAGCGAAAAAAAAAAAAAGCAGCAGCCCGGCGGATCGGTGGTGCCGCTTGGGCGCGTTCTCTTCGGCGGCGCCCGTGTCTCCCGCGCTCAAAGTAGACGACACAGGCGTTCGGCGTTCGCTTCAGCGTGCACGCCGTAGCGTTGTTTTTGTGGGCCTTTAAGTAAAAGAGTAACTGTTCTTGTCAGTGTCTGTTCGAGGGCCGTAATACTAACAGCGCTGATACGTGCAGTGTACCCTTGTTCGGAAATTGCTAGCCTAAGATGGGATGCAGGTGGGATGCGTGAGTGCCCTCAGTAGAAGTTGTGAGGCGCGCGACCGAACGGGAGCAACGCACGCGGCCGCGAACGAGAGAAACACATGTGACCGGTTGCCTTGGCAACCAAGACGGCGGTAATTTCTTTCTCTGCCGCCAGGTGCCGCCAGCGTGATAGTGGCTCCGCGGGCTTGTGACATTATCTGGTCGCCGCAACTGGCGGAGTTTCCACTCCTAAAGGTTTCTTGCTCCGTGCCATCAGGACATGGATCCCCTTTAAGTGTGTGTCTGCATTTGAAAGAAAAGCGTAGTTCCGTCGCTGTTGTAGATGTCTTTTTTCATGTAGTGCTCCAACACACTGGGAAGCTTTGTTAGCAGCCATTATTGCTTCGCCTGCACATATGACAATGCGTCTTACGCCCCCCCCCCCCCCCCCCATGTATTTATAAATGGTGCTGTGGTAGTCTTTAAACCACTCGATACAGATTCCTCCAGGTTTGAAATTCTGCTATCCAGGGAAAAACGCACACCTCTTTGCCTTTGTGGCAACTATTGGCCAACTGATCAGCAGATTCGGCACACAGGCTGTGAGGAACGACTTGTACAGCACAGCTTGAGTTGCCGCGGATGCCAGCTTGACTTTCATATGCCCCTCCCATATTATCTTGTGCGTGCATCTGTGCGAGATGCGGAGATAATTGCAAATATGTTATTCATAGCGGTCTAAGCAAGAATGCGAAGCAAGCAAAAAATGAACGAATTGACTTATGGATAACCACTTTATTGGTGGCATGCATTACACCAACATAACATCGGCGCAGCTGCTCGTGTAGATGACTGATTTGGTGGCAAGACTGTTGTCCTGCTCACCTTTTTCTGGCTTTTACACTACCACCACATACGTATTTTTCACTTCACACATGTCATTCCACATCAAGAGAGTCCAAACTCAAATTAAGCATGTTGCCAGATCGTCTTCTCCGTGGCAGTGTTGGCACGCAACCCAAGTAAGATTTTTACTTGATAGTGGGTGTTGAAGCAAGGGCTTCAATGGATGTGGGTAAATATGACACAGGATGAGTGCGCATCCCATATCATACTTCACTCTCATCCCCATTGGCCACTTTTGTGCAGCGCTTTCAAGCCATGGGAGTTCACCCTTGAGCGAGAAACAACCTGTGGATTAATGGACATTCTATTTGTGTAAAAAGGCGTGCAACTACATCTAGAAACGTCGACAGAACAGGAAAGAGGGCTAGTGTTAAGTAGCGCTCTTTCTTGTCCTTTTTCTCGCCTTCTTCTGCGCCTGTTTGCACAAAAAAACATATGAACTATAACCCAGCCCAGCAGCAAACAATTTAATAGACACTTTGCCATCATAGCATGAACTCTCAGGTCAGGATTTCTGTATTTGGCGGTTGATGCTAACACTCAACTTCTGCCTATAAATGGACTCATTGGCACAATATACAACTTTTTTGTGTTGTGTGGTTTTGTGATCACACATTTTTTCCTCTTAATGAGCTTGGAAATGGGGTGAAATAGTTCCACTATAGGACTTCTACCTATAAATGAACTCATTGGCACAGTGTACGAACTTTTTCTGTTGTGTTTTTGTGATCACACATTTTTTCCTCTTAATGAGCTTGGAAATGGGGTGAAATAGTTCCAATATAGGATGGGATACCCCATTACCCTATTTCAAGCTCATCAGTACTGGATGGCCACTCTGCTAGTGCACTTGAGTGTGTGTAAGATTGGTAATTTATTACTTTCGGTACGTATTTTGGTTCTTTTATTTCAAAATACTGTAGGCTGGTGCTTGGCCCAAGCAGGAGTGAAATCATACATTCTTATACAATGAAAAGAATGAAAACATATAATTATAACAGCACACAGATTCAAACCACCCCCCCCCCCCAAAAAAAAAGAAAGATACATAACAACATATATAAAAGACAATTTTAGTAAGGAATGGGACAGATGTCTGTTGCATGCAGTACTATTGCCTCAAACACAGACTCTGACCAGTTGTTTGCACTGATGACAGGCAATGAACCGGCAAGCAAACTAACATCTTCTCAAAACCAAGAGCTCTTGTAACCTTTCACATGACTCGACACCATGCACACGCGCACAGTCTTCCGACTATTTTCATGCTGCTCTTTCTCACGAATTTAGGCACTCTAGAAACGGACAGGGGACAAGATTCCAACACGTAAAAAAGAAACGTTTATGACACATAAATGAACAAGCCAGAAAAGGGACAGATACAACAAAGAACTCTATAAACACCCGCTAGATAAAGAACAACAAAGCCACACCCAAGCTGTAGCGTCGCAGTTCCCATTAAGGCCAAAGAGCAAACAGTCCAACCACCCTAGCCTCTCTGGCTGTGTCGCTGCACAAAGGGAACATTCTTACTTTCTGTCACCGGCTCGTGTTGCCTCAAGGTCCAAACTTTGTCTCATCTCGTCCATGGTCGATGCTTCTGACGATCGTGTAGACGTCACCTGTGTCCTAGTAGCGGAGCCTAACAGGTTAAGCCTAGTCACGGGTTCGGCCGCTGCTTCCATTATTTGCCTTAGTAAAGTGACAATGAGGCCCCCCGGAGACTGTCTTGCGTGACGTTAGCCTGTCTACGAAGAGGGATTGCCGCTGAGGTCAATGGCATACCTCTGAATGCTGGCATCACGGCCTCGGGAACCGAACACTTGCTGCTCCCGTCGCCAGTTCGGTGCCGGTGAGACGACCTTCTCTGACTGGAGCCCCGCAGACAATGCCAGCTCATCGCTGCTTTTCTCCCGATACGGCTCGGGTCACGCACCTTGAGCACTCGTGGCGTTTGAAACGCTGCGTGCTCTTCATCATCGTCGTTCTTCTTCCTCTGCATGCCGCTTACTCATGACACTTTCTCACTCTTTTCGGACCCTTTGTTGCGGCCTCTACAGAGTATGCATCTGTGTGCTCGGAAGGTGGCCTGCTTGAACTGCGCAAAACTTGAACGTGCTCTTAGTCTTTAAGAGCACGCATCACATTGTGCATTGAGAATAGCCAGTTCTTTACAAGAAGCAGATACAGCCAAGCCCAGTTGTAACAAACATCACGATCATGCAGGGTGCATTCGTTACAGCTGAGCATTCATAATAAGTGGACATGCAGGAATAAGCTAGCAATACAGTAAACCACACAAACAGTCAAACCTTGTTATAATGTAGTCGAAGGGTGGTCGAAATTACGTCGGTAAAACTATTTTTTGACGAAGGTGCAAATGACATCCCAGAAAGATGTACTCACCACCGAGCAAACCACGCAGCCCATCACGTGACTGAATGACGGTGATATGATTTTTACGGGTTCTTTATGGGATCTTTAAGGGCAGCAAAACAAACGAAATAAAAGAAAGAGCATTAAAAATTTTGTTCCACTAAAAACAGCATGTTGCTTGATTAACACTTTGTAGCAAAGTTATCCACGATTGTCACCTGATGAGTCTTATTCAAGGGGAAGATCGCCATCATTGTGTGCACCCAAGATGTAGCACAATAAAACAACTGTGTCCAGTGCTTGCGTAGACGTCGGTAGGCCAGACTCATGAATGTCTGGCTCGTCACTGTTTGCCGCGGCACATTTGTTGGTGTCATCATTAGTGTGGTCACAGTGTGCTCAATTTCTTCCTTGGTTAGCTGTTGCGTTGTTGGTGATGTTTACCAAAAAAGCCATCCATGCAGCTTGGAGCATCTCGATCGACATGTATAAGTCCATTTCGTATGTATAAGACAACTGCGGCTTAATCTGTGACGTCTTGACCTGGCTCGACGGTTGCAGCGGGGCTGGTGACGGGTGATGGCCTTGCAAGCACCCTCCGTCGTGATACTGGGTGTGATACTTTTTCCAAATTCCCTGACTTTTCCAGGTTTTCCCTGACCCTTCTAAGCGTATTCTCTGACTCTTATCATGCAGCTGAGGAGAGCATTCAGAAACCACCAAGCTAGTGATGAAAGTTGTAGGCGGTAATAGAGCTGGCTGCTCTGTTGGGCTTCGACGCAGGCATTGCTGTTACCGACAGAAAAAGAGGAAGAGTGCAAGCTATGGGTTTTTGCACACGTCATGAATCAAACAAACCCCTGCTATTATTAACCACCAATAACCTGCTATGAACAAACAAGGTAGTAAAATTGTAACCTACCATTTGTGTTTATGAAACATGTCCCTTCATTCATGAAGAGCTTGCCAGTGACCTTATTTTATGGGCTGATATCGGTAGCCACAAGCCTGCTTAGCAAGATTTCGGAGTACTAAAAACGAGCCCTTGAGTGGTAAAAACTGGGAGACTAGGCACTTGCATAATTCTACAAATCACACTGTTTCATTAGCCTTCCTTGGCTGCAGAAATGTTTACAATAAGTGCACTAATGGCAGTTCCTGCAAACACAGAACACTCACTTCTGGCGTTAGTTACTTTTTGAGAGACTCAAATTCTTCTTGCAGCAAGGAGGCCTCAACCTGTGCATCCTTGATGACCTTTTGCCTTTTAAGTTCGAGCTCCTTTATAAGAGCAGCAGCTCTCTTCCTGTCGACGTCTGACGGATCCAACTGTTCCTGCTTATTTCTCTTGAAATCCTCCTTCCATCGGATGTTAGCACCATGAACCATGTCGACCATCTTGTATGTTATGTCAAGCTTTGCGACACCACCTTTAGCGGACACTTCATAGTAGACTAATCTGTGCGCTATAAGGGACTCTTCCTTCGTGTTCTCCACAAGACACTCCTTGTTCACAGAAAAGCCATGTTCCACAGAAGAATTGCCATGCGAAAGGCAAAGAATAATATTTACAAACAGCAGTAGTTCTTTATGAGCACTTGGGCGGAGTTCAAGCCATAGTGTTTCCAACCGCTGCTCCTTTCTGTCAAAGTCACGCATGCGTTCTAGCGGAGAGCTGGTTGAGCACACATGGACATAAGAACGTCCTGCCCTCTCTGCTTGTAGGCCAGTGAGCCACTCGTGCTCTATAAGCACTTCTAGTGCAATGGTTAGCCGCTTTGGCCAGCTTTCACTGACTGACAAGGCACAAACTTCTGGGTCCAAGCAACTGGCCCCCCTCGTCTACCTGAACTTTAATAGTGACCCCTCCATTATCTTTTGCGAGCAGGCCTTGATGAAGAAAATACATTCTTTCTTAAAGCTCACCATAGCAATCTGAGAAGGTTTGGCGAGCTTCCAAAGCTCAGTTTTGGCAGTGAAACCAATGTCGAAGGCAGCTGTAGCAATCATGTTATTAGAATTGTCAAGGTCAATCTTTAGTAACTTGGGAGGCCTGCCAAAACCAATGTCAAAGGCAGCTATAGCAATAATGTTCTCAGAGTTAAGGTCAATCTTGAGTAACTTAGAAGGCATGTCAGCAGCGCTTAGCGTTTCTTTTGTGACAATTCGTCCCAGCAGTGAGCGCAGTAGGCCATCCAGTGCAGACGCTAGAAAAGGAACCATTGGTTTCTTTGACTGGAACTCCGCCAGAAAAGGTTCCAATTCTTCAGCAATGGAAAGCATAAAAGCCAGTTTGACTGGCAGCATATGGTTAGCCACAGTATTCTCAACATTGTTATAACTGCAGCATGTTGGTCTTTTTTTTTCTCTTCGAGCAGTCAATATATGTGACCAAGGTCGGGAGCACTTGAAGCGCCCTCGGCATTCTCGAGCCACCTCACTGAGCAGAACTTTAGTGGAAAGACAGGGCTTCCTGTGCGGCTGACGAAATCGGGTCGACGTGCAGGCACGTTCTGAGCTAGGTTGTATATGCTGTGAAGGAACACAATGTCCCATTGTGTCACATCGTGTCCTGTTTTAAATGCACCGCTCACAATATGCAATCTACAGCTCCCTATGTCCAAAATATTTTGATGTACATCAGATGCGGCAAGTTCCTCCTTCAGGGATCTCAAGAACTTCAAATTAACGTTCGGGCATTCCATTGATATTTGTAAGATTGGAAGCATCTTGAGGTTACCAGTGAGCCCACTGAAATGAAGTGCTGTTTGAAAAGCCAACATGGGAGCTGGCCTGCTCTTATCAAGTGCAGCTTCTTGTTACGCTGCTCTCTCTCTGTTAGGGCCTCCGGGATGACAGACCTCTCTACAGCAGTTCTGGGAGCATTAAGTTGCTGCAGAAATCGTCATCAAAATCTATCCTTTGAACTCACAGGTCATGTCCTGGGGTGGTATTCTTAGTGTATATTATAAAGTTGCACCCCTTGTGCCCTGTAATTGCCAGCAGGCCTTGCACATGGTAATGATAGCTGTGGGACATCTTCAGCTGCTAAATTGCGAAGATAGTGGACGTACGCAATGCAGTCGAGTTAGCCTTCCAGGCTTTACAGGCTTAGTGTGCTGGCCTTGCGAAGTTATGTCCAGGTATCACTTTTAGTGAGAGCACGTGTTTTAGGATGGCAGCTCACAGTGTAAGCGACGTCACAAACAACTCAAGGTAGCGAAATGTTGTGATATTAATGAGCATCTATGGGGGGGATGTCACGCTAGACATTACGGATGAAGGCCTCTGAAAAATTGGCTATAAATCGCACCACCGGTTGGGGTACGCCAGCCAGCGCAATGTGATACACAAGGCTTCACAGCTAGATGCTGTTACGGTCTTGCTAGGTCTACAAGACTGCTATGTCTATGTTATCATCTTTAGGGCATTAACGTTTTTGTGTCGCTTGTTGGCCCCTTCGCTTGTTTTTTTCTTCATGATACAGGCCTTCTCAATGTGGCCGTGCTTTTGGTAGAAATTGCACGTATTGGCTTGGTACTTGCACGACTGGGGGCTGTGCTGCCCATCACAGTGCCAGCAGTGTTGTCGCGTAGATCTGTCTGCACTTGCCTGGTCGCGACGAACTTGGTGAGTCGCCGGGTGAACCGGCTTAATCTTTTTTCGGATGTCTTGTTGCTGTTAGCCAGCGCTGTCTGCTTGAACAGCGATGTCGTAGGCCTTTGTGAACGTCGGGTCATTCTCAGCAAACAGCCTCTGTTGCAGAAGATTATCCCGTAGTCCCCACACAAATCGGTCATGCAACATAATGTCCAACGAAAGCATTGTTGTGTTGGCAGGTGATGCTGTTGACGCCGTCTGCTGTCCAGTAGCTGCTGGTGTAATAGCCATTGCGCGTAACGTCCCAAAGTTACAGTCAGCCGCCAGAGTCTTTAGCACCACGGCATTACCGCCTCTCCTTCCAACTGGTCACGTCGTTTGAAGAGAGCTTGGCGGAAGACCTCGAATGGCCTCGGGTTATAGTGTTTCTGAAGTGCCGCAACAATGTCGTCGTAGGCCACTTCAGCTGGGCTGCTTGGCTGCACCAAGGCACAGATTGTGTCATACGACTGCTCACCACACAGCATCAGCAGGTGTGCCCTCTTCTTGTTGGGGTCTGTGGTACCGTTAGCCTTGAAGTAAAACTGGAGGCATGCAAACCACGATGTTCACGATGCGCCATTAAACTCCGGTAGTCGGCCCGGTGCATGCGTTGCCACTGCTAAGCGCAGGTCCAGGTCAACGTGAGCTTAAAATCCTCTTACTTGTCGCCACTGTTATGTCCATGGTAGCCGTAATAAAAGGCATTCGGAACATGCAACAAAGTTTATTTTAGGTCCGAAGTCATCTCCAGTTGCTCTATTTCTCCCGCCTGTTCCGAACGTCTTTTATTATGGCTACTGCGGACATAACAGTTCTGACCGCTGACAATTTTCTCAGGCACTCTCAACACAGAGCAGTTTCACGACATTGTAGCAGTTTCACGACTATGAAGTAGTTGCCTTTCAGAAGCCGTCACTCCACATTCGTCAGCATGAGGTCGTCAGTCTCCGTCCATGTTAACACCGACAGGTGGCGATGATCACTGATGAACTAACGCAGACGAGCGACAACGGTCCAGGAGCAGAAAGGCAACTTTATTGCCGAGAACGACTTGTCCTTATACAAAGAACGCTATGACGTCACAGGGCCGTGTGCAATCTCGAATCGCACGTTATCACAAGACGTCACACCAAAGCTTGCGCTACGACAACTGATAATACCTTTTTGCATGCCGAGAGCTGCATGTAGTACACAGCGCAGCAATTGCAATACAAGGAACCACAGTTCATGAGGCCAGCAGATCGAACTCGCGAGAGCGCTGCTTTCGGCTATGGTTTCGCTTGGCTTGGCTTTATTCCAGAAACTTTAATGTATTTGTCGACGTCTAGAATCTAGACACCAACAATCTAGACACCGACACAACATGCCTAGCACTAGCGTGACAGCAGGCCTATAGCCTACAGGTCAAGAGTATAGTCCAGCAGCAAGCATAAATGTTACTGAATTGTACTTAAACATTTATTTAATTCAATAGAAGTGTTTTGAAAAACACTCAACATTATTTTTAATGTAAACCATAATTAAATTCTCAGTTTTACAAGTATGGGTACGAGAGTACTCCCTTCAGCCGCTGAGGGAGATAGTCAATCTACCTTGCCCAAAAGCTCCGTTAAGCTTCCTTAGTAGAAGGGCGATCGTGTGACACCACGTGCATCTCCCTCAAGATAAAGACCACGGAGTTAAAAGGAATTTGCGGGTGCCCATGTGATGGGTATTACATGTTGCAGCTTGTTTTTAAAAGTTTTTATGGGCAACTTTTCAGGTCTAAAGCATGGTTGATGGAAGCTCTGTTAGAACTATTAGACACCATTGTAGAGGGCTCAGCAATAACTTGGCTGCCTAAATTTCTAACGTGTATCTAATTTTAAGTACTCGGGTGTTTTAGCATTTATGCCCAAAGCTACAGCATGTTCCATTGTTAATGAAAAAAAAAAATTCTCAACCTCAACTTAATATATATAAAAATCTGTACACAAAAACAATGATGATCCTAGCTATCACAATTTAGTACCACTTGCAATACACTCCTGAGATCACATGTGATAGTTCCATACATGATAAATGTTGATAAAATCACAAATGCAGTCCTGAATTAACTGCAGAAGCACATAATACAACAGATAAAGAGGAACCTTTGTATGCCACGGAGTTTCAGTATAAAGCAGTAAAGTTTCGTGAACTTTCTTCATTCACCGTAGCATGTACATTAACATCTCATATAAGCTGAAAGTGTGCAAAGGTTCATTTAATAATTCAGAATGAGTATCATAATACCTTAGTGTATTTGTGTATGTTTGATCACACTTTAATGCTCAGAATTGGTGGTCGCAAGTTCACCAGAATGCAACACATGCGCATGATGTTGCTCATATTAGGAATGAGGTCATTAGGTACTCGAAGATTAATAACATTGCACAGTTTTATACCTTGGATAGCTCTTTCAACATAAATGTGTACATAGGAGCTCATCATATAAAACTGGTTTCTTTTGAGAAAGAGGGCAGGACAACACTGGTGCTTTTATGTCCAAGGAAAACCTTTTTTCAGCTAGCACAACATCCCCTGGCTCCATTCTGTTAAGGAAGCCTGAATCGAGTTTTGTGCGTGTCAGAAGCTCTACCTCTAAAGTCTCTGACACAAAAGTCATTGCACCCTTCTCCAAATTTCCAATAAAAAAAAAACTGGAGTTCGTACAGTAACTCGTAAAGGCAGTGATGTCTCCTTGGCACTGTCAATATAAAATGTCCGACACAAGTCTTCTACTGATGGCGCTGCGTCAGTGACAGACTGAGGTGACCGATAATGTGACACCTCAGGTCCTCTTTCATCTTTTCTCGTCGGGCTGCGGGCGGCGCTGTGGAGAAAACAAATCCTATGCTTATATTGAGGCACATTCTATGTGGTTTTACTTTGCAAAAAAGGCGTGAACTTTATTAAGAGAACAGCAGATTGAAATTGTGTCACACGGGACTGTTTAGGCACTTCCAGTTCCTGATGACAAGACAATGAAGTCCTATTGCACATGCTGTTCTTGGCTTCTAGATGTTTTACAGCGAAGCTGTTAAGGGCTCACTCTTCGATGGTCGCATCCGCCAATAGAAAAAAACTCTCATTGGCCGTATGCCGTATGTGCGAGTGAAAGCGCACGAGGGACGCGCACTTTCACGGGGAGCGAACACACGGCAGAGAGCAAACACCACTTCCCAGTGGAAGGGGAGTGGTGGGCAAGGAGGGCATCGAGGCACCCTAGACTGCGTTTACATGCGCGCTCTCCCACTGCGGTGCATGTGTGCATCTCTGCCGCCGACTCTCTCTGGGCTCTCGCCCGCCTCTCCCCTAACAGTGTCGACGATGGCGTTTAGCCGTTCCGTCACGTAGCCAGCGTTTTGACAGTGGTTGTGTGCGGTCGCACAAACAATGCGCACATCTGTTGTCGACGGCGGCAGTGGCATCTTGCCAGCATTCACACCAAATGCGCGTGGCATTAGTGACGTGTTTATGAAGAATGTGCTAACCTTTGCCGTACCACGGCCGCTGAATAAAAAAAAAAGGTGCGGCCTGCTGCGTGCATCGAAAACGATGTGATCCGCCGTGGCACCACACGCCTGGGTCTGTTGTCTGGCATCGGCATAGCAAAGGCGTCAGGAACGCGCTTGGAACGCCGTCGCGCGTGCAAGCCGAAGCGTTCCATCCCCCTCAGCTAGCGCCGTTCGGCCCAGCCAAGCGGCCGACAATGCAACTACGGCCGTCACGTTCGCTCCCATAGCAGCGCGCCCGACGCGGCAGGCCGCACCTTTTTTTTATCCAGCGATCGTGGCCGTACACCATATGGCGGTGTACTGTAGCGACCATAAGACCATGGTCCCAGTGGTCACTAAATAAATGAAAACCACCGGATCATATATATTTCTCATTCTTTAATAGTTCAAATAACCAATTACACCATCACATCTTAATATTCATAATTGGAAATACATAATTCTCACCATAGTACAGCTTTGCTGGTCTTCTATCTCCACCCCAGTGGAAGGGCTGACAGTTTTTTCTACATGCTTTAATCCGAGTGGCCCTTTTTGCACAGTATAATTGTGGCATAAAGTTAGCCATGCGCTTTAGAATGTTAGGTCGACAGTAAAAAGAATGAAAAAGTTTGCATGGAAATATGCATTGAAATGCGAAAACATTTTGGTCACTTCGGTGAAATGTTTTAAATTGATGTTTTCGACATGCACTAAAGTTTTGTCTGCTGATTCAGTGTGTGTGTTCATGTTCGTTGGCCACGACACATTGTGGTGAGAGTGACATACAGCCAATGAGTAGCAAACAAGCTAACAATGAGCTTTTACCTTTGTCGTTGTATTGCATCGGCCAGGAACATAAGGTGCGGCATGAGTATCCATGTCTTCTCAACGTCCGCTGTGCCGCTGCCAGACTTGTTGTGGACCTTTCGCAGCTGAAGAAACTTCTGCCGAAGGCAATTCCACCTATGCTACAATTTGGCCACTGCATTGTACATAGTAAAAAAAAAGTTACATATCGTAGAACACGTTCATCTACAGAAACATCACTACTGCCATATTACGCTGCTTTCATTTTTATATCCCAACATTACGTTTATGATATACATGCTCGCTGAGTCTACTACAAGCAACTACCTAGCACGGAAATAAACACGTAGCAACTCTACAACTACAGGTATCACTGAACCAGTAAACACGTAGGCGAAAAATTATCGCGATATAATACTCAAGTTGTAGCGCCAACAGCGAACTGCCCAACTAGAAGTAAATTCAACTACTAAACGTGTAACAGTCCAACTAACAGTATAAATACATTAGAGCCGCATAAATAGCAGTAGAAAATACAATAAAGAGATATTGCATCAAAAACTGCACCACCAGCAGTACTAGTAGTGAAGCCACCAAACTAGTCTGGCGTAAAATAAGTTCTCGGGGACATCTTTATGAGTACATGTAAACCATTTACTCTAATTGAATTATATTTTGCATAAGCAAATAGATGGCCCCTTATGCACCTTATTATGCTTTAGAATTTAAATGGAAACCTTCAGCAATGCAATTAGCCATGCCACATGGTGTCAAGTTGCATGTAGGTATGCCAAAATGCTGCAGCTGAATTGGGAACATCAGCATGCTGCCGTAGAAGTGAGCCCTGAATATTTTTCACGGATTGCTGGCTCTGAGTTTGACGGCAGGGGAACAACGGAAGCACCATTGAAGGCAAGGTGCTGGACGGTACGCTGGCGCAGTGGCCAGGCTGCGAGAACCAGTCGCGCACCGCCGTGAACATTTTCAAAGGTCGCTCGGCGCCCAACTTGCAATTCACTCGAGGAAAGGAGCCTTTGCTGATGCACGTGTCGCCGCGTATAGAAAGGAAATGAATAACACTTACCACTTCGTTCCAATTTATTCGCTATATCAAGCCAGGCGTAGTTCTTGAGCTGTTTGTCGCAATACATTTTGAGATGCTGGTCGTAAAGCAGTGGCTTTTGGTGCACCATCAGCAACTCATCACTGCAGAGTCAAGAAGCTTCTGCACTGCACATCAGTTCAGAAAGCATACACAGAAGCAGGCACACGCGCGCACACACAAAATCACCGGCAACTATGCAGCAGTGTCGAATGCCGTGGCCGGCTCGCCATAGAATAGGGCTCGCCGGTTTTCTAATCAAGGATTTTCAGGAGGCCGGAAGCCCCGTGACTGAAAGATGCAAACCGAAACTGCTTTGTGCATTGACGGTGGCGTAACAGTCGTGTCTGTGCCTGACGTAAAAGTAGCTGATACTCCAACCTTTACACCCAAGCTGGTTGCGAATGCTGCGTACTTTCCGCTCAATGCAACAGTACATAGTGTGAACAAACTACTTGCGCTTTATGCGTTTACGCTTATGATCTGTACGAACACTCCGTACATAGTGCACGTAGTCTCAACGTAGCTTTACGATCAAGTTCGGAGCTTGTATACAAGCACATATCAATATTGCAAAACGCTGCTGGTAGCGCGTGCACTTATCCCCCCTTGTGAGGTATTATAAGAAGGCACTGACCTGTTTTAATAACTGCGCTTCTACTCTGACCGTTCCTCCTTCCACTTCTGCTTCATATTATTACCCCAGCATTTCTTAAGCTGCTTGGGGTCTCTAGGTGTGACTCCATGATTTGAGCTGTATTGCTTGCAGAGCTCTTCCATCTGTTATCTTATTGAGTGATGGGACATATTTTTTTTGGCATTCCAGGGTGTGCTTGCATCTCTCCACGAGGTCTACTAAAATAGTCTTCTCATCCTTGCTAAAGCACGGCGCTGGTCTCCGAGCACTTGCAGTCGACTCCGTATTCGGCATCTGCGAAAACGAAAAACGCAGACACACACACACAACACAAAAAAAACAAAGAAAAAAAAGCACAGCGGGCACGTTGTAGCGAAACAGGTATAGCAACACGGACACGACTCACTGAACGGATAGATTGCTGTGGATTGCCATGGATTGCTGCGGCTAGTCTTGTTTTGGGTAGTGCTGGAATTATTACGTGTATGATGGAGCTAGCAACCATTTATAAACTTGTAAGAAATGATAACTTCAAACAATTTGCCATTATTGATGCAGTAAAATGGATTTTAGAAGCAAAATATGGCATTACTCTCAATTCCAGGCGCACTGCACTGCCGTCCACCGGTGACTTGAAGAAGGAAGGCAAGATCAGGCTTCATGAAATGCGATTCCCGACTTGAGCATATTCAAGTCGAGCACTGCCTTGAGCTGTGCTTGCGCAAGTCAAGTTGTGTTTATGAATTCGAGGGTAAATTTAGTTAGTTCAGCTAATTGTGCCATAAAATTACCTCACGATATTCAACTCGCTCAAACAAATGGAAGAAGTAGCGGGTTGTGCTGTGCCTTAAACACAAAAATTGTGAATGACCTTTCCAGAATTTATTTGATACCACTATATTTAAGTACTTTGAGAACTTGTTGAAAATCTGTTTAATTTTTATTTTTCCAATAAAATGATCATGCCGAGGCAGTGAAAATTCACACAGAAGTGAGCGATGACGAAAATCTACATATTTTTGTGCAGCAACAAAATATTGCAGACGACTGGGCTGCTAGGCATGCCTTCTGCAAAGGAGAAATTATGTTGATGGAATGGCCAAGGTGGCCTGGGCCCGAGTCAACAATCGCTTACCTGGGTCGCGCCCGTGGTCTAACATATAGGGCACTTTTTCTCACTTGGAACAATAATGCTATACTAAATACAAATGAATGAGCACCACAGTTAGCTACGTTACAGAGCTTTGTTCGTAGAAAAAAAGTGATTTTACTGACACATGCACATATGTCCCGACCACTAACCTCGAGTAATCCCAAGACTCACTTGAGCAATTCCATTTTTTGGTCATGGCGTTCAGCCTTTTCTTTTCTCATCTCTTCTCTGTACTTCTTTTCTTCATGTCGCTGCCTTCTCTCTTCTTCACGAGCAGCTTTTTGTTGTTCCTTTAATTTTTGAACATGCTCCATTTCTTCGGAGAACAGTTTTACTTCTTGTGCTCTTGCGGTTGAGACTTGTGCAGTCTTGGCATTCAACCGTTTTTCTACAGAATCTGCAGAGCCTTGTGGCGCACTTGGCTGCGAGTCATCCAAAACACTAGCAGGTTCATCAGCAGTGTTGTCGGAGCTGCCTTGAGAGAATAGCGACGCTGTTGAGGGCGGGGGGGGGGGGGGGCGGCTATCTCTCACCTCTTTTGAAACAACCCCATGGCTGTCTCATAGATCTGCTGGCTCCAGGCTGTCATCAAGCCAGCATATTTTTTGCACTTAGTCCTCCAAAGGCACTGGTGCTGGCGAGTTGCCCGACTTTATGTTGTGTGCCACTGCTGTCTTTTTCCTCTTCATTATCATCTTATCACGTGTGCAGCACTTGTATGCATTTCTAATCACTCCAAGGGTTTCCTTCAGCTTGAAAGCTATTTGTGACCACATTTTCTTTTTATTATGAAATTTTTTCATTGCCCCCACTTGTCCAAAGTAGTGTTTGTAATAATCTAAAAGTAATTTTCTTCCACCCACAACCACGGCCTGCAGACGTCAAGAACACAAATCAGTATAACATTTCCTAGCATAGTATAGCTCCTAGTTCCGTAGTATATTACAGTTCCCAGTGCATAGCACTTCCAAGACAGCAGCGCAAGATTAATCAAAGCGACAACTTACTACGGTTACAACTTTTCGAACCTTGAGATTGTCCTGAAAAAAATAATAGGTATGAAGCATGATTACAAATGAAATTCCGAAGCAGTAGATATACGCAAACATGTGCATGTGGTAAAATGCTTTTCAGGCATCTTTCCTTGGCATCAATATAAGCATAGAGATTGGGGGGTTTTACATGCTAAAACCACGACCTGATTATGACGCACGCCGTAGTGGGGGACTCCGAAATAATTTGGACCACCTTGGGACTCTTTAATGTGCACCTAATTTTAAGTGACGGGTGTTTTCGTATTTTGCCCCCATCGAAATGCGTCCGCTGTGGCCGTGATTCAACCTCGTTCTTAGCAGCCCACCACCATAGCCACTAAGCAACCATGTCGGGTCGATATAAGCGTGCTCAGAAATGTAAACTGCATAATTTAATGCCACTTGAAGTCTTCAAAAGTATGCTGTACTCCACTTCATTAACCGGCATTTATTTTACATATTGTATGTGGTTATTGTGCTTGTTGCTGCAAGAGCATATGCTTACCTTGACTGGGTGTTTGTCCAACCTGAGAGGACGAATTCGTCGAGCAAGCACCAGAGGAGTCTGAAATGCAATAATTTTCTAAATCAGTTGGTGTGAGGTCCAATTATCATATCAGTTTTGCAACAGCATTATCACGAGTCAATGAAACACTTCCTATACACAGCTCATAGCTGCGTCAAAGCTGACAGCTTGCGGTACATACTGTGATACAGCTCTCAGCTGTAACTGTAGTTTCTGCTGTAGTGTAGTAACTGTAGCTCTCTGCAGTAACTATAGCCTCCATTATCCCTACTTGTTAGATAAAGTATACTCTGTCCCGCAAAATACAGGCAGTAGAGCAGAAGAAGCCACTGCTAAGTGACTGCATCGAACTATTGGCTCAATGCGTGATGGCACACCAATAGAAACAGTCGCCTTGATGTCATACTTTCCACACATATTTGAACTCTAATTCGTGAATGACGAATGTTGAATAAAAAAAACTACCTTGTAGCCGATACACGCGACGTCTACAGAGAAAACTAAAAACCCTTAGCTGGATAAACAGTTGCAGCTGCAACGCTGCGTTCGCAACCGCTTTGTGTTCACTTCTGTTCAGCGCAAAGAGACTAAAATTAACACCTACCTTGCATTTCTGGCACTCTCGAAATCATTGAATTCACCAAGGCACTCACTGCTGCTCTGGCATTCATCTGCATGATCCGTGTTCGAAGTAATGCGTACAAGCACGCCAACACATGCGATGTTCATGCGAAGTACCCGAAAAGCAAACCCATACAATGCTGGGACGATCCACGTGAATGGATGAATGCTATAAGCATCTCCTTTGAAACGGGGGTGGTGGGTTGCGCCACCAAGCTCTTATTATTATTCCGCATCTAGCCTAGCACCCTCTCACTTGATTTCTCTTTACTAAGTACCGTATTCACAAACGAAACTTACCCTTAACTTAGGACTTAAGTAGCCGGTCGATGCTTAACACGTTTCATAGACAAATCTTGTACTTAAGGTAAACTTCAATCGACACTTGAGCGCCGGAAAGTAAAGTACAGTTATTGGGAACCTTAAGTGCGACTTTTGCTACTCTCGCCTAGCAATTAAGATGGCTGACTGCTAAGGCATCCTCGCCGACTTTTGACCTATTTGACAACTAATTTGCAATTTCATTGTTGTGATTAATTATTGATTCGAACCCAGGCCATGCCTACGACCTGGGGGTTGTTCTTTAATAACATGATTACTGTGACCTTCATTGTGTCTCGCAATTTTTGCACCCTTTTGACAACTAATTTGCAATTTCATTGTTACTAATAATTATTGATTCGAAACAACACCATGCCTACGACCTGGGGTTGTTTACTACATGTTACATCTCAGTGTACACATGCGTGCACGTGATGTTCCCTTTTCGAAAGGCAGTAACTGTTACCAAAAAATGGCAAACCATTTTATGCCAAGTAGAATGACTGCCACACTTTTTTTACTTGTAGTAGAAAAGTGAAAGCCAGTTAACTTTTCTTCCTCAATGATGACAATAATCTTCATGGCTCTGTGTACCAGGCCTGTATTGATGCTAATCAGTACAATAAAAATTATTTTGCACTTGTTATACACGTCTTCTGTGTGATCCATACACATGTACCTACTGCATGTGACACTACTACATTGACTATTCTTGTATTTGCAGTATAAATTTCTGAACAGACGCCTGGATACATGCGGGTTCCTTTGTTCAGTCATGCTAGGCTAGGTAAATATATCCAAAACTTCGATACGAAATAGGGGCTTTAAATTTAGCCCACGCTACACAACATATGCTTAGCCCACACTCCAACATGTAAACCTGTTGCATAATGGACAGCATTTGAATAATCAAGGACCCCAGATTTTTTCAACTAAATATTTATTCAAGAAAAAAAGAAAAGTCACTAGAAAAATTTTTAAATATACAGCACACCCTACAACAGATAAAGAACAAAGGTAAACACGACAATTGAATGGCACAAAAGAATATATAATAAATGAAAAGGAACGATTTATATGAATAAAAAGACAATGCAACAAATAAGAGAAATGTTATAATTTAGATATTAAGGAAACACTAGACGACACAACAATTAAAGGCACAAAAGAGCAATATATAATAAATGAAAAATAAGAATTTATATGAATGAAAAGGTCCGATAAAATAAATAAAATGAATGTTATAATTTAAATATTTACAAATCATCAGGAGCAGGGTGCTGCTGCTGATGCTGCTGTACAACATCTGCCACCCGCTTTATAACAGTGACAGCCTCCCGATAGATCACCGTAACCTCTTTGTGGCGCCTTTCTCTGTTTTCTTCGGCCTGCTTGAGGTAGTTTAAGAAACCCTCTATAAGCACCCGGTTTGGGTCCTGTCGGGGTCGCCTTGCTGAAGGGCCCTGTGGTGGTTGCTGGGCTGGACTGGGCTATGGTGATGGACTGCCTGGGTGCAGCTCCACCCCTACTTGTGGTTGCCTGGGGACTTTCGACAGCTGGTGGCTTGAGGCAGCTGACTGGGCACTGATGGCAAAATATTGTGGCCTAAGTTCATTTGTTTTACAAGATTAAGGGCATTCTGCACTGAACGACGAGCAAGCAGTAGTAATTACTTATTACTTAGACTTATTTATTACTACTATTTATTTATTATTATTACTTATTACAACGTTACCGCACCTCACGTCGTTTAAACAACCCTCTAAGCTTCCAACGCATTTCTGGTAGAACCGTTGCATTTAATTCATCGGCTTTGCCGCAGGCTATCATTCACTGGAATGGTCTTCCTGAGCACATCGTGAAGATCTGTGATCCAACTAGATTTAGGGCCGAAGTAACGGCAATTTTTCTAAATAATAATGCGTTATTAACTATTGTATAATGTTGTGTTTACTTTCCAGTGATGGGTACTGACAGTCAATAAACATTGTTTTGCATGCTCATGTTACTTATGCTCCTGACATTACCCCTATCTATGTAATCTCCCCCCCCTCACATAATGCTCCGATGCTGGAGCCTGTGAGGCAACGTGAATAAATAAATACCCACATCACTTAATTATAATAAGGAACAGGCACTATTTAGGCATGGAAGGTGATTATTGATGGTAGGCACACAATGTATTTCTAGAAGAAATAAAATAGAAAACAATTGTAACTTGCCTCAATATTCATTGACGTCCTCTCCCCGCAGGGGCGTCTGCGTGAGCAGGCGTTTGGTGAGTTGCGACACCACGTACCCGAGCACATGGGGGTTGGACCCTCCCGCGTGTACCGTGCGCGGCTTAGCCGTGTCTGGGGAAAGGGGGATCCTGGGGGTTGAGCCGATGCCAGGTGTTCGGACCTTTAAGGCCCCCCGGCTGAGGCAACACACCTCTTTGGCCTCTGCTTCACATAGACGGCACCCCCGGACTGACCCACCCGGGGGAAATCGGTGGTCGCCTTTTCCTGTCCCCCTCTCCGATCTTTTTCTTCTCTATTTTTCTGTCCTCACTGTCCTGTCACCTCTTCTCTTCTGTTACTTCCACATTTTTCATAGGCGGCTTGGGTTAACCTTGTGTAGGTGCCCTCTCTTGGGTTTTTATATAAGGTTATAGCAGCAATGTACGGCTGGCGCCTGCAGCCTTACACGTGAAGTGCTGTAGCGTCCCCTTGTTGGACTCCGTGGTGGGTGGCTGCCATTGCTGCCGAACAACACAAAATTGTTATGGGAACGCCCGCTTTTCCTCGACTTCTTGATCGTCTCCCTCAGAAGAGGGGACGCACCGATGAGTTTCTCAATTTGTTCACCCGGCCTAAAGACATCTTCCCCCGATATCAAGTAGTACATAGTGAGAGAACGGAAAGACTAGCAAGAACCATATCCCCATTTGTAGTTGCGAAAACCTTGACGAACACGTTAGGCCCTGGCTATAAAGTCACCAAAATGCCAAGTGGGGACCTTCTGCTTGAGCTACGTGATAAGGAACAACACAACAGACTCGGCAAGCTTGTGACTTTTGGTGATGTCCCAGTTACTGTTTCACCGCATCGCTCCATGAACACAGTACGCGGGGTAGTATCCGAAGCAGACCTCATCGACCTATCTGAAACCGAGTTGTTGGAAGGTTGGAAGGAGCAACACGTCATAAATGTGCAGCGCATCGTTATGAGACGGGACAACAAAGAAATTCCCACGAAACACCTGATACTTACCTTTGAATTAAGCGTCTTGCCAGAAAGCATCGAAACAGGCTACACAAAAATAGCAGTAAGACCATATATCCCAAATCCTAGACGATGCTACCAATGCCAAAGATTCGGCCATGGCTCGCAGAGCTGCCGTGGTCGACTCACCTGTGCCAAGTGTGGAGTACAAGGCCATGCCTCAGACAATTGCGAGGCTACACCTCACTGCGTAAATTGCGATGGTGACCATCCAGCGTACTCCCGGTCTTGCCCAAGCTGGAAAAAAGAGAAAGAAATTCTAACACTGAAAGTCCGTGAAAACATATCGTTCAGGGAAGCACGCAAAAGGTGCTCACCATTCCACACGACCACTTACGCTGATGCGGCGCGTCAAGGGGCAGCGTCGCAGCGGCTACTGCCACCAGCCCAGCCCGCGCGCAGCGAGCTGTCGCTTGTGGCTCCTGCCCCCAGGGTGGAAGTAGCTAAGTCTACTCCACCTAACCAGGTTACCCTAGGGTTGCCGGCACCACAACAGCCCTCGGTGGCAGCCTGCGCTACGCGAAGCGAACCCGCAGGGCCACCAGCAGCTCCCTCGGTGGGTGCAGTCAAGGCTGCCTCACCCTCTCCGGCCATTGCTGGCTGTGGTAACACCCGGCGCAGCTCAGGCCCAAAGGCAGCCCCATCGACCTCCGGGCTGGTGGGCACAAATGTCTCGTCCTTCGCGGCGAGACTCTCTCGCGAAACTTCTCGCTCGCAAGAGCGCGTGTCCGGCGCCTCTCAAGAGGCAATGGACACTACACCCATCCCGACGGCGCACCAAGCGCCTAAGGAGCGGCGAGGCTCCCTCGACCGCTTCAGAAAGGACAAATCCCGCGTTACAGGGCCTGGAAAGGGCTCTGTAATCTAAGGCAATACTTCCGTTTTTAGTACACACAGCACCAATTTAATTTCATTATGGATACACAAATTATACAATGGAACGTCAGAGGCCTTCTTAGGAACCTCGATGATATCCAAGAACTTCTTTACCAACACAATCCAAAAGTGCTGTGTGTACAGGAAACGCACTTAAAATCAACACATACAAACTTTCTCCGACACTATGTTACGTTTCGTAAAGACCGTGACGATGCTATCGCATCATCAGGCGGTGTTGCCATTATAATTCACAAAAGCATAGCATGTCAACATTTGCAGCTACAAACGCCCCTCGAAGCAGTGGCAGTTCGACTTGTTCTTCTGAACAAACTCATCACCATTTGCTCGCTTTACATTCCCCCACATTACCACTTACACAAACATGAATTTCAGTCCTTATAGACGAATTGCCAGAACCTTATCTTGTTCTTGGCGATTTCAATGCACACAGCAGTCTGTGGGGCGACTCTCGTATCGATGCGCGAGGCGTCTTGTTGAACAATTTCTTTTTCCTCTGGTGCGTGTCTCCTGAATAAGAAGGAACCTACATTTTACTGTATCGCAAATAGAACCTTTTCTTCTATTGATCTTAGCATAGCTTCCCCGTCTCTATTTTCAGAACTTGAATGGGAAGTTATAAAAAACCCTTACGGGAGCGACCATTTCCCAGTACTGCTGAGAGCAACAAGACAATATGAGTCACCACCACATGCCCCCCGGTGGAAGGTTGATGCAGCGGTCTGGGATAAATTCCAAACTCTTACCAGTAAGCTCTCGTGGGCTGACATTTCATCGCTCGGAATTGATGGTGCCAGTCGAGTATTTTACTAAATTTCATAATTGATGCAGCTTCTAAGTGTATTCCCCAAACAAGTGGACTTTCTAGCAAACGTCCGTGTTCCGTGGTGGAATGAACAATGCCGGAACTGCACGTAGGCAGCAGAACAAAGCATGGAGGCAGCTTCGCGATTATCCTACTGCTGAAAACCTTGTCAATTTCAAGAAAATCAAGTCCCAAGGTAGGAGAACACGCAGACAAGCCAGGAGAGACAGCTGGAAAACATTTTTATCAAGTATCAACTCGTACACGGATGAGGCCAAGGTTTGGAGCAGGGTCAATAGAGTAAGAGGACGACAAACACATCCACCTCCCCTGGTACACACGCAGGGAGACAGCCTTGAGGACCAAGCGAACCATCTGGGTGCACATTTTCAACATGTGTCCAGTTCCTCACACTATTCACCAGCATTTATAAGATATAAAACAGCTATAGAAAAACAAAAAATAGACCGAAAGAGCACTGGGAACGAGCCATATAACCTACCTTTCTCCCTAGCAGAGCTGCATGCATCACTCACCTGTTGCAAGCAATCTGCCCCAGGCCCTGACCGTATACTATATGACATGTTGAAAAACCTACCCTCTGAAACGAAGAAAACCCTTCTCTGTCTCTATAATTCTATATGGACCTCCGGCGAGATCCCCTCTGCCTGGAAAGAGGCCATAGTGATCCCCATCCTGAAGCAGGGCAAGGATCCATCGTCCGTATCGAGTTACCGGCCCATAGCTCTAACAAGCTGCCTCTGCAAGGTCTTCGAGAAGATGATAAACCGCGTCTGATACATTTCCTAGAATCAAACAAGCTCCTTGACCCATACCAGTGCGGTTTTCGCGAAGGTCGATCCACCACTGACCATCTGATACGTATTGAGGCACAGATACGTGAAGCTTTTGTTCACAAACAATTCTTTTTATCTGTGTTCCTAGACATGGAAAAGGCCTACTGACACCACATGGCGGTTTGGTAATACTGAGAGACCTCTCCCACTTTGGTATACGTGGTAATATGTTAAATGTCATTGAAAGTTACCTGCTGAATCGCACATTCCGTGTTCGAGGTTGGCAGCGCTTATCACGACCTTTTGTGCAGGAAACTGGAGTGCCACAGGGTGGGGTGCTCAGTTGCACTCTCTTCATTATAAAAATGAATTCCTTGCGCTATAGCATCCCACGCAACATGTTTTATTCAACGTACGTCGATGATATACAGATTGGATTTAAATCATGCAACCTTGCAATCTGTGAGCGGCAGGTTCAGCTTGGTCTAACAAGGGTGGCTAAATGGGCAGACGAGAATGGGATTCTGCCTTAAATCCACAAAAGAGCACCTGCGTCCTTTTTTCTAGAAAGAGAGGACTGTACCCTGACCCCGACATTGACCTGCAAGGACAGAGTCTACCTGTAAAAACGGAACATAAATTCTTAGGCATTATTCTTGACACAAAGCTAACATTCATACCACACCTAAAACATCTAAAAAACAAGTGCATGAAAACAATGAATATTTTAAAAGTGTTGTCACGCACTACATGGGGTAGTGACAGAAAGTGTCTGTTAAATTTGTATAAAAGCCTCATACGAACACGCCTAGACTACGGGGCCATAATTTATCAGTCAGCCACCCCAACCGCGTTGAAGATGCTGGACCCCATCCACCATCTAGGTATTCGCTTGTCTACAGGTGCCTTTAGGACAAGCCCTGTAGAAAGCCTTTACGTGGAATCCAATGAGTGGTCCCTCCACTTGCAGAGGACCTACACAGCTTTCATGTATTTCCTTAGAGTGAATGCAAACAGTGAACATCCCTCATATTCCACCGTAAATGATTTGTCCAGCTCCCACCTCTTTCATAACCGACCTGCAGTAAGAAACCCTTCTCGTTGCGTGTGAGAAGTCTGGCTGAGGAAATGGATGTCCCACTCTTTGAACATCGTCTAATGACACCCACTATACAGGTCTCACCGTGGCAGTGGCAGATTGTCGACTGTGATTTGTCATTTTTACATGTTACGAAGCACGCCCCGGTTGCACACATTCGAATGCATTTCCTCGAACTGCAGCATAAATACTCCTGTCCGGAATTTTACACCGATGCATCAAAGTCTCATGCTGGCGTCTCTTATGCAGCGGTTGGCCCATCATTTTCAGATGCCGACGCCCTGCACCCCCAAACGAGCATTTTCACAGCAGAGGCTTATGCAATACTGTCGGCTCTTAAACACATCAAAGAATCGAAAATACCAAAAGCAATCATTTACACAGACTCGCTGAGTGCAGCAAAAGCTTTAAAATCTCCTAAAAGGCACAAAAATCCCGTAATAGTATCGCTTTATTCATTAATATGTAATATTTATGCGTCTGGGCAGCATGTTGTGGTGTGCTGGGTGCCAGGACACCGAGACATCGAGGGAAATGTACTGGCAGACCAGCTTGCCACATCCATCGAGGCAAAAGCTGGCAACACATCTATGCCCGTCACTGTTCATGATATGAAGCCATATCTACGCAAGAGACTTCGGGTCCATTGGCAGAGTTTGTGGGACGGCCAGACTCATAACAAGCTCCATTTAATTAAGCCCCATTTAGGAAACTGGCCATCAACCACGAAATCTAGAAGAAATGATGTCCTATTCTGTAGGCTCAGAATAGGACACACTTACAGCACGCATAATTACCTGCTGTCTGGAGGCGAACCACCAACCTGTACTAGATGCGGGGAAGCACTTACTGTACTTCACATCCTAGTACAGTGTCCATTAATAGAACCTGAAAGAAAAAAGCACTTTGTTCAAGCCTATAAAGAGAATATACCCCTTCACCCAGCTATGTTTTTACATAATGACCCGATATTTCCGCACGATTCAGTTTTAGCCTTTTTAAACGACATCGACATTTTGCAAGTTTTCGCCCGAGAGATTCGTAGCAGGGTCCTCTTTCAGAGGACGCTGCTGCGACAGCATATTTGAAATGCACTCTCCTCCAGGCCCTTGCTTCTAAGGGTCCCTGTGAGGCAGTAGTGCCTTGTATCGCTCACAGCTTTTTTATACCATATTCATTGCGCCCTATCACATCATTGTCATGATCTTATTAATTTTGTATTTTACGCACCTTTAGTGCGCAGATTTTAGGCCCCTTTACAGCCACCCTACACCTACCCACTGTCATTGATCATACCATTGCTCACTCAGTACACCACGTCTTGGCGCTCTTTGGCCATAGCTGGCCCTTGCGCCAGAAAACAACATATATCATCATCATCATCAGGGTTAACCTTGTGTGGGTAGCCAACCTTGGATATTCCATATTTGGTTATAGTAGTGGCGTACAGCTGGCGTCTGTAGGACCAATCTTTCCCAGGTATTGCAGCGTCCCCTCGTTGGGCTCCATGGTGGGTGGCTAGCGCCGCTGCCGAACATTCACCTATACGTATGGCAAGTTCTTTCCCCCACTTCCTGATCGCCGTCTGAAACGAGGGTGCACCGAGATGTTTTCCAGTTTTTGGACGCCAAACACAGAACTTCCCCCGATTTCTGTGATCCACTCAGAAAAACCAGATAATCAGTGCGGACGATTTCACCTTTTCTTGTGTCAAAGACTTTGACTGATATTTTTGGACCAGGCTATAAAGCATCTAGGATGACAAGCGGGGATCTCCTCTTGGAACTCCGTGATCTCAAACAATACGAGAAATTGCCCAATCTAGTGTCATTTGGAGATGCCCAATTAACAGTAACCCACACCGTACTATGAATACCACCCGTGGCGTTATCTCAGATGATGATCTGTTGAAGCTGAGTGAGGCTGAACTCCTTGAGGGTTTCAGTGACCAAAATGTCATCAATGTTAAACGGATTAAAATGAGGCGAGATGGCAAAGAACTCAGACCAAGCATCTAATACTTACTTTCACACTCAAGTGTCACTGCCGAGTCCATCGAGGCCGGGTACATCAAGCTTCGTGTTAGGCCATATGTGCCAGATCCCCTTCGATGTTTCAAATGCCAGCGGTTCGGCCATAGTTCGCAGAACTGCCGAGGCCGCCAAACTTGTGCGAAATGCAGTGGTCATGAACACTGCTCTGAGTCTTGTGAAAGTTCTCTACATTGTGTTAACTGTGATGGGGAGCACGCCGCATACTCGCGGTCGTGCCCATCCTGGAAAAAGAAAAAGAAATAGTGACAATTAAGGTAAAGGAAAACATAACTTTCAAGGAGGCACGCAGGCGGTATCGTACCTGCCGAAAACCAGCTTTGCCGAAGTGGCGCGTCAGGGGGCAGCGCCACAACGGCTGCCGGCGGCTGTCTGGCACACGCGTAGTGAGCCGGCGGTGACGCCATCCGCCCCCTCGGCGGCTGCAGCTAGCGCTGCTCCGCCATCTCAGAACAAGAGGCCATCGACCTCCGGGCTGGTGGCCTCCAAGGTCTCGTCCCTCGAGACAAGGCCTTCACGTCAAACTAACCGCATCGCAAGAGCGCGTGTCCAGCGCCTCGCAAGAGGACATGGACACAACACTGAGTGTCAGGGCGCAGCCAGCGTCTAAGGAGCGGCGCGATTCAATCGACCGCTCCAAAAAAGAAAAATCTCGTGTCACGGCGCCTGAAAAAGGCCCGTGAGCTAACACTGCATTCTTGAACACACAGCATAAAACACTATACAAATGGATACACAAATCCTACAATGGAATGTGAGAGGACTTCTCCACAATCTCGACGATATCACAGGACTCCTCCATAAATATAAGCCAGAAGTTCTGTGTGTTCAGGAAACGCATTTGAAACCCCAACAAAGAAACTTCCTCAGGCAATATGCTATCTTCCGGAGAGACCGTGACGACGCTGTTACCCCGTCCGGTGGAGTAGCAGTAATTGTAGATAAGTCCTGTTCCTTGCCAGAACCTTTCTCTTCAGACGCCCTTGAGGCGGTGTCTGTGCGAGCAATTCTCTTTAACAAATTAATAACAATCTGTTGCATTTACATACCGCCTCATTACCAACTTAGCAAAACTGATTTCTACAAGCTGATTGACCAGCTCCCGGAGCCCTATATTATAACTGGGGATTTAACGCTCACAGCACTTATGGGGAGACTCCCGGAGTGATGCCAGGGGCCGACTTCTAGAAAACTTTTGGTAACAATCTGGTGTGTGCCTTTTTAATAAAGAAGAGCCCACCTATTACATATCCATAACATTCATATTCGTCTATAGATTTAGCTATCGGCACTGCGAGCCTCCTTCCTTACATAGACTGGAATGTTTGTCAAGAACCCATTCGGAGCGATCACTTTCCTGTAATGCTTAACTTATTACAGGAACTTGACAGTCCACCCCATGCCCCCCGTTGGAAAATACCGTCGGCTGATTGGAAAACTTTCAAAGAGTCAACATGCTTATCACAAGATTTTATGAACAATTTTAGTATTGAAGACGCTGTAGCGTATTTTACTGGTTTATAATAGACGCAGCCGAAAAGTTCATTCCACAAACAAAAGGTCTCTCATGTAAAAGACGGTCCCCTGGTGGAATGAAGAGTGCAGACTGGCACGAAAGAAACAGAACAAAGCATGGGGTGTACTGCGTCGCTTCCCGACTGCGGGAAATCTCATAGAATTTAAACTGGTAAAATCACAGGGTAGACGGACGCGGCGACAGGCAAGGAGGGCTAGCTGGGAGAGGTTTCTGTCTGGCATAACATCTTACACACAAGAGTCTAAAGTATGGAATGGCCTTAGAAGGCTAAAGGGGCAGGAAACCCATCCATTACCGCTTGTCAATGAACAAGGGAACGGCTTGGAGGACCAGGCGAACGCTCTCGGTGAACACTTTGAGCGTGTGTCTAGCCCGACCCAGTACTCCAAATCATTTCTTAAACACAAACAGATAGCTGAACGCAAGCCACTCGACCGTAAGTGCACACAGAACAACGCTTATAACCTTCCTTTTACTATCGCTGAGTTAAGAGCTTCTTTGAATGTGTGTAAAAGCTCTGCCCCGGGGGCCGACAGAATCATGTATGACATGATTAAAAACCTCCACACAGACACATTAAGGACGCTCCTAGTACTTTTAATAAAATTTTGACTGCCGGGTACCTTCCAGCTGCATGGAAAGAAGCTATTGTTGTTCCAGTTCTAAGCAGGGTAAAGATCCCTCCTCTGTAACAAGCTACCGTCCAATAGCGCTTACGAGTTGCCTTTGTAAGCTCTTCGAAAAAATGGTTAATCGCCGTCTGCTGCATTTTCTGGAATCGAACAAACTACTTGATGCGTGCCAGTGTGGCTTTAGGGAAGGCCGGTCGACGACTGACCATCTCGTACGCATTGAGGGCATTATCATGATGCCTTCATTCATAAACAATTCTTTCTATCGGTATTCCTCGATATGGAAAAAGCATATGACACTACCTGGCGTTACGGAATATTAAGAGACCTTTCCGAAATGGGAATCCGTGAAACATGTTTAGCTTAATTGAAAGCTACCTTTCTAACAGGACATTCCGTGTTAGAATTGGAAACACTTGTCTAGGCAATTTGTGCAGGAAACTGGAGTGCCTCAGGGTGGCGTCCTTAGTTGCACCCTTTTTAATTGTTAAAATGAATTCATTGCGCTCCTGTATACCACGAAGTCTATTTTATTGTGCATATGTTGATGACGTCCAGATAGGATTCAAGTCATGTAACCTGTCCATCTGTGAGCGACAAGTTCAGCTAGGCCTGAACAAACTGTCTAAGTGGGCTAATGAGAATGGATTTAAGTTCAATCCCCAAAAGAGCTCCTGTGTCCTGTTGACAAGGAAAAGATGCTTGGTCCCAGAGCCAATTATTGAACTCCATGGAGAACGCGTACCTGTGAATGCAGAACACAAATTCTTAGGTATCATACTAGACTCAAGCTCACTTTCATTTCTCACATAAAGTACATTAAAAGTAAATGCCTAAGAACACTAAATATCCTTAAATCCTGTTGCACACAACGTGGGGTAGTGACGGGAAGTGCCTCATGACTGCACAAAAGCCTTATATGCTCGCGTTTAGACTACGGTGCTGTAGTCTACCATCTGCTTCACCCAGCGCCCTGAAGATGCTAGATCCTGTGCACCATTTAGGTATCCGCCTCGCGACCGGTGCCTTCAGAACAAGTCCCATACAGGAGTCTCTGTGTAGAATCAAATGTGTGGTCTCTTCATCTGCAGAGGACATACTCTAGCTTCTTATACTTTCTGAAAGTAATCTCGAATTGTGAACATCCATGCTATTCTATGATAAATGATACAACATCTACAGTCAAACCTCGTTAATACGTAGTTGGCCGGGAATGACGTTTGGGTACGCACTAAGCGATGTACGAATTAACCGTCAGTGCCGGTTTAGACGGCTACTTACCAGCCAGAAAAGAACGCCACGATCCCGCAAACACACTCTCACGCACGCACAGGCACGCTAGCTTTATTCACTGGCAGGCAGCAAAAAGTCAGTTATTTTCACTTTGCGACACCACGGACCCGAGCACAGGGGGGTTGGACCCTCCCGCGTCTAACCGTGCGCGGCTTAGCCGTGTCCGGGGAAAAGGGGATCCTGGAGGTTGAGCCGAAGCCGGGTGTTTGGACCTTTATGGCCCCCTGGCGGACGCAACACACCTCTTTGGCCTCGGCTTCACGTAGACGGCACCCCCGGACTGACCCACCCGGGGGGAATCGGTAGTTGCCCTTTCCTGTCCCTTCTCTCCCAATCTTCGTCTTTCTCTTTCACTTTCAATCTTTCCTGTCCTCTCTTTATTTTCCTTTTACTTCCGATTTCATGGGCAGCAAGGGTTAACCTTGTGCATTATATCCAGCCTTGGGTATAGGTATTTGGTTATAGTGGGGATGCACCGTTGGCGTGCACAGAACTGAATAGTTTGTCCTGTGTCGTCCCCTAGTTGGGCTCCATGGTGGGTGGCGGCCATCCCTGCCGAATATAGGAATCTCTTAATGGAATCCAATTTCCCCCCACTACCTGATCGCTCCCTCAAGAGGGGGCCGCACCGATGAAAGCTTCAATTTTTTCATGCAGCCGAAAGAAACATTCCCAAAGTACCATTGTAATCCACAGTCAGCATGAAACCAAGACAGTCCGCACATATCTCCTTTTGTTGTGTCAAAATCTTGACAGAATCGCTCGGCCCAGGCTACAAAGTAACTAAGATGGGAAGCGGCGATCTTCTTCTTGAAGTTCGAGACAAGACCCAGTACAGCCAATTAACAAAACTCATTGCGTTTGGAGACATTCCCGTATCAGTGGGCCCACACAGATCATTGAACACTGTCCGCGGTGTCATCTCTGAAGATGACCTAATTGACCTTAGTGAGAGCGAGCTACTCGAGGGGTGGCAAGATCAGAATGTAGTAAAAGTACAAAGAATAACCATCAGACGCGATGACAAGCAAATCCCGACGAAACACATAATCATTACCTTTGGAACAAGTAACCTACCAGACTCAATAGAAACTGGATACTGCAAACTCCGTGTACGGCCATACATCCCGAATCCGCGCCGATGCTTCAAGTGTCAGCGGTTCGGGCATGGTTCGCAAACCTGCCGAGGGCGCACCACCTGTGCAAAATGTGCATCCAATGAGCACCTATCTGACTCCTGCACTTTCACCACCCGCTGTGACGGAGATCACCCCGCGTACTCCCGTTCATGTCCGTCTTGGAAAAAAGAGAAGCAAATCATTGAACTCAAAATCAAATTTAATCTGTCGTTCCAAGAAGCACGCAAGCGTTTCTCTATGCATAACCAGTCTAGTCCGTCCTACAACCGATGTGGCGCGCCGGGGGGCAGCGCCACGTCATTCGGCGGCCGCTCAAGTCACACGGAGTGTGACGGCAGCCACACCATCAGCCCCCCCGGCTGGAGTAGCCAGCGCTGTTCCGCCCCTGCTAAGGAGGACCAGCAGACCCGCGGGCCTCCGGGACCCAGGGCCACTGCCCGTGCAGATAGGCCCGAAACCCCCGCAAACGTGCCCGCTGAGCGGGCACTATCCACCGCCTCAGATGAGGTGATGGATACAAGAAAAACACCGGCGTCTCAGACGCCCAAAGAACGGCGCAGCTCCCTCGAGCGCGCCGGGAAGAAAGGGAAAACCCCCATCACGGGGCCTTGAAAGGCCTCGTGAGCTAGCTTAATTTACCTCTCAGACACACAGCACAAAACACATATAAAATGGATACACAGATACTGCAGTGGAATGTTAGAGGTTTACTCCACAATCTTGATGACATTCAGGAACTCCTTCACTAGTTTAATCCAAGGGTGCTGTGTGTCCAAGAACCCATCTTAATTCTTCTCATGCGAACTTTCTCCGGCAGTATGCCATTTACCGAAAGACCGCAACGACGCCCTTGCCTCGTCGGGCGGTGTGGCCATAGCAGTAAATAAAGGTGTTGCTTGCCGGCAAATACAGCTTAAAACGCCTCTGGAGGCAGTTGCTGTCCGTGCAGTACTCTTTAACAAGATGGTAACAATTGCTTCACTATACATCCCCCCGAACTACCACCTATCAAAAGCAGAATTTCACAGCTTCATCTATGAACTGCCCGAACCTTATGTTGTCGTTGGAGATTTTAATGCACACAACACCCTTTGGGGAGATTGTCGCTGTGATGCTAGAGGGCGCTTAGTAGAAAACTTCCTCCTCTCTACAGATGCATGCCTGCTAAATAAGAAAGAGCCTACATTTTACAGCGTGGCAAACAAAACATATTCATCTATCGATTTAAGCATCGCATCTAGTACACTCGTGCCATACCTAGAGTGGAACGTGATTAAAAAATTCATATGGAAGTGACCATTTTCCTATCGTCCTAAAATTAACAAAAGCTGATGAGTGCTCTCCACGCGTCCCCCATTGGAAAGTCGAGTCAGCCGACTGGAAGCGGTATGAAGAACTCACGCGCATAAACTGGGAAGACATCTCTACGCTTCCTATAGATGATGCAGTGGCATATCTGACGGCATTGTTGTTGATACGGCGTCAATATGTATCCCCGAAACAAATGGTTCACCTTCCAAACGACGTGTTCCCTGGTGGAACGATGAATGTAGGGAAGCGCGAAAGAAACAAAATAAGGCTTGGAATCACCTCCGCGACTCTCCGACTACAGAGAATCTTATCAGCTTCAAGAAAATAAAGTCTGAAGGAAGAAGAACACGCCGCCGTGCCAAAAGGGAAAGCTGGCAAAGATACATATCTAGTATAAATTCTTATACAGACGAAAGAAAGCTTGGAACAGGGTAAACAAGATAAAAGGCCGTGAAACTCATCCTCTACCATTAGTGAATACACAAGGAGAACTCTTGAGGCCCAAGCTGATTCTCTAGGGGAACATTTTGAGTACATTTCCAGTTCATCCCATTATTCAGACACATTCCTGAGACACAAGCGACAAGCAGAGCGACTGCCTCTGGATCGGAAAGGAGACAGAAATGAACGTACAACCGTCCATTTAACATGGCAGAATTTCAGGCTGCACTAAATTGTTGTAATAAATCGGCCCCTGGAAACGATCGAATAGTTTACGAGATGATAAAACACTTACACCCCGAAGCACACAAAACACTCCTATCGCTTTTCAACGCCATTTTCTCTGCCAGCTATATTCCGTCCGCCTGGAAGGAAGCAATCATAATACCTATTCTTAAAGAAGGCAAGGACCCGTGTTCGGCCAGCAGCTATAGGCCTATAGCCCTGACAAGCTGCTTATGTAAACTCTTTGAGAAAATGGTGAATCGACGCCTGATCCATTATCTTGAAATCAACAAATAATAGACCCCTTGCAGCGTGGTTTTAGGGAGGGTAGATCCACAACTGATCACCTTGTTCGCATCGAGGCGAATATACGGGATGCCTTCGTGCACAAACAGTTTTTATTATCGGTATTTTTAGATATGGAGAAGGCATACGATACAACTTGGCGTTTTGGAATTCTCCGTGATTGGCTGCAATGGGAGTCCGAGGCAACCTTTTGAGAGTGATTCAAAGCTATCTATCTAATCGCACGTTCCGTGTTAGGGTTGGTAATATCCTATCTCGCCATTTACTCAAGAACGGGCGTACCACAAGGTGGTGTACTGAGCTGTACTCTATTCGTTGTGAAAATGAATTCGCTCAATACTGTCTTACCTAGTACGATGTTTTATTCGGTGTATGTGGATGATGTACAAATAGGTTTTAGATCATGTAACATTTCTATCTGTGAGCGACATGTACACTTGGGTTAAACAAAGTAAGTAAATGGGCTGACGAGAATGGATTTAAACTGAACCCGTCAAAAAAGCACTTGCGTCTTTTCTCGAACAAGAGAGGTATACTACCTGACCCCTGTATTCATCTTAATGGACCACGGCTATCTGTGAGCCATGAACACAAATTTTTAGGCCTCATTTTAGACACTAAATTAACATTTATCCCCATTTAAAATATCTGAAAGCGAAGTGTCTGAAGACAATGAATCTACTGAAGCTATTGTCCCGGACATCTTGGGAAGTGACAGGGGATGCCTTTTAAACCTCTACAAAAGTCTCATTCGGTCGCGCCTCGACTATGGGCTATAGTATACAACTCCGCTGCACCTAGTGCTTTGAAGATGCTAGATTCCATTCACCACTTAGGTATCCGTGTTGCTACAGGTGCCTTCAGGACTAGTCCTGTAGAAAGTCTGTACGTTGAATCAACGAGTGGTCACTACATCTCCAAAGGACATACTTAAGCTTTGCCTACGCCCTGAAGGTTAAATCAGATAGTCGCATCCATGCCATTCTACCATTCACGACATGTCCGCGGCCAGGCTGTTCCGTAACCGCCCGGCCACTAGGCCTCCTCTGTCACTTCGGTTGGAAGCACTGTCAGAAGAATTAGGCGCCCCTCTTCTGAAGAATGTTCTAATGGCTCCTACTCGGACTGCCACCACCTTGGGAGGGCAGAATATACAGTGTGACATTTCTTTGCTGAATATCGAACGAGCACCTGATACACGTATACATTCACATTTTCGTGAACTTCAGGATAAGTATTCTTGTGCTGAATTCTATACAGACGCTTCGAAGTCTCCTGCTGGTGTTGCCTATGCAGCTCTAGGACCATCGTTTTTAATATCTGGTACATTAAATCCACATACAAGTATTTTACGGCAGAAGCGTACGCGATACTCTCTGCAGTTAAACACATAAAACAAATGAACCTCGCAAAAGCTATTGTGTTCACGGACTCATTGAGTGTAGTCCGAGCTCTAATGAGCGTACGAAAAAACAAGAACACTGTTTTTAACGAACTATATGCATTGCTGTGCTCAGCTTATACGGTTAAACAAGTCATCGTCCTATGCTGGGTGCCTGGCCATAGTGGCATAAAAGGCAACGAAGATGCTGACGAGAACGCTACCTCAGTAGTTTTTAGCAACGCCGACAGAAACATACCAATTCCAGCCACAGACCTTAAACCATATTTACGTCATAAGCTGAAGAAGCACTGGCAGAAACAGTGGATACCCAGGTATCCAATAAACTGCATTTTATCAAACCAAAATTAGGGCACTGGATATCAGAGAAAACAGCACGATACAAAGAAGTGCTCCTCTGCCGATTAAGAATAGGCCATACCTTCGGCACCCACTCTTACCTACTGACAGGAAGTGATACTCCGTCATGTCGAAGGTGTGGCGACACCCTTACAGTGCTCCATGTCCTCATCCAGTGCAAGGAAATAGAAAGGGAGCGTAAAAAGTACTTTTATTCTGCATATCGC
This sequence comes from Dermacentor silvarum, assembly GCF_013339745.2. Lineage (NCBI taxonomy): Eukaryota > Metazoa > Arthropoda > Arachnida > Ixodida > Ixodidae > Dermacentor > Dermacentor silvarum. The sequence goes on along the minus strand of NC_051156.1, from coordinate 131,109,828 downwards.
CAGCATATCCCATTTCACCCAGCATTTTTCTGAGCAACGAACCACTTTTTAACATAAACACAGTTTTTAGCTTTTTAGATGAAATTACGTCTTAGAAATCATTTGGCCAGGTCATGTAGCACAGCCTCGTCTTCGAGGCTGTAGCCGCAGTGACATAAGTTCTTATACCACACCTCTCAGCTCTCTACTTCAAGAGCCCTGTGGAGGCAGTAGTCCTTGTATGTCATTTATTATATCACCTTTTCGTAGTGAAACTTTTATGCTCATTTTTATTTTATCATGAATCATTGTCATTCTATTTTACGCTGTTTACAGCGACCCGTTCTTAGGCCTCTTTACAGCCCATAACATGTACATTAGCAACTCAATTAAATCACTTCATTCATAATT
>NC_051156.1:131080297-131109338 GCF_013339745.2 Dermacentor silvarum | reverse complement strand
AAGGAACGGTGCGGTCACTTACGATCAGTGATATTTTTTATGCTGCCAGATTTAGTATTTACTGAAAACAGTTTGCCTCTTATGCTAAACATAAAAACGTGATGGCCCTTTCGATACTGCATCGTAAGCAACAACACCGCTCGTTGCCACGCGAGTACCGCAGGCATCGGCATTTTCGCGTGCCACTGAGGCTAGGTGGTCGTTGTCGCCGTTTTCGATGTGCCCGGGACGTTCATGCCTTCTCGTCTCAGTGTGATCGCTTCTGATATATGTGCATGATAAGTGTTCATATATGCTTTGGACATTTCCTCATTATTTCGTGTGAGCGGTGCACGGTTTCTACTGTACTTGAAGCGAACAGCGAGCGGTGGCCGTACGCGTGCCGATGTAAACAAATACGCCGTTCTTGCGCTGCATAAATACTCTAGGCGCAGTGTCGCCCCTTTAAAGAGCTATGGCCACTGCTTTCACGACTCAGCTATAAAAGCAGTTTTTATCAACCTATGAGCGTACGTTCTGTGCAGGTCTAACAGTGACAAATGCAAGAACTCGGCTGCTATATACGATGCGCCTAACCTCCGCTGAGCGGAATCGACCCCAACTTGATGTGGGCGGCTAGCGAGTGCTCACGTTCGCGCATTTCAACTTCCGAAGAATGTTTGGACTCATATTCGGTACGAATAAATATGAGTAACAGTAATACAAGCGTAGGTGGTGTGTCAATCGCGTTACTGTGCGATGTATCGCACGGTGACTGGTTTTGTCGGCGTAGCTGTACGAAATCCCTTCATCATATTTCGACGACTTGCGATTGTAAGTCGCACCAGAGTCATTGCCGGCTTAGGCATCCTGTCCAACAAGCGGCAACTCCCACAAAACAAAAATTACAACGACTGACAAATGCACAAACCCATTTCAGCTCGCTTTTTTCAGCATGGCCCTGCGTCCCGCGGGGCCCCGACGCCGTACATATAGTTTCTCGCGGAGCCCGCTAAGGTGGCGCCACAGCGCAATGCAAAAGGCGGATTACAAAGGGAGTAGCGCCGCTTCCTGTCATAGTAAGTTTCGCGCACGTTATTTATACACATCTGTCCCAAATGGCAGGAAAACTTACGCCTGTACTCTATCGCCGACGTATCAAGAATAAGTGAATGGGCGCACACTTGAATATATGCGCACTGTATACGCACAATAAATGACGAACTACACCTATGGCACACGAATGGTTGAAGATGACTGTTTTGTGACGGTCCACAAGAGTAAGAGAGTTACGAGCTGTAATATATATTTGCTACAACGTATTACAATGTACAAAACAGTTACGTTTCAAGCCTTGTGCGCAGCAAGAACAAATCTATTGGAACTCAGCACACCCACGAGCGATTAGGCAGAATGATGAGATAGCGGCCGCACCGAGGAACTTCACTGAGTCAGAAACTGACAAGCCACTGCTTCAAAATATTTGCCGAATAAAGAACAAAAGGCAAAACACACTAATCCTGACTGAATTCATAATCGGAAAGCTTGTATAGCTTGGAATACATATTTAGCCCCGCTTTTAGAACAAGCACTATATACGCTGCTTGCGTCGTTCGGACATAGCTTAATCAGCTCCGAAAGCGCTTTTGAATGTTCTCTGAAGCTGTGATCAAAGCTTCGTGTCGTGCACCTAGTTACCGTCTATGATATCTCCGACAACAGAAGTTTTCTAAGCCGCGCCGGCGTCCTACTCTTCCATTGTAAACAAGGAGGCATCGAAGGCAGTTGAGGCAAGCAATGGACGCGTCACCACGTGATCAAACATGGCAGCGCCCACGGCATCGCCGCGAAAAGACTCAATAGGGGCTTAGAGCTGCGCCGCCCGAAGCGACCCAAACGGGGCGTGGTCTTTAGCAAGGCATAATAGTGTGCTTTTCAAGCGAAGCTTGTTATAAGGTACAGATTTCGGTGGCGACCATGTGCGCAAAAGCTATCATCATCAGCATTGTCTCGAGCGTCGTCTGCTTGCGCAGATGACTAGTTGGCGGCCCTCGGATTGCTCTCGTGCTCGGCACGCGCTCGTGCCACTGCTCCCGCGTTCGTCGTCGTCGTCTTCTTCCACAGCTGGCTGCGCTGCCCATAATCATTCCAGCGTAGAATTTCACTTCTCTTCTGTTGTCCTGATGTGGAGTCCGCGTTTACGGGGATATGAGCCATTGCTTAAGGGGGTATGAGCCATTCATTGTCTTACCATGATGGACATTTAATTTTGAAGAAATTTAATTTGGAAGCATCGCAAGCCGCAATGACGGGCGAATGCTGCTGGCCACGCCGCCGAGCAAACTTGAAACATCGAACGCAAGCGAACGCAAGCGACTGTGGGCATACCGTCAGTGACGTCGTTCTCTGCGTCGCAGCCGTCACATCATGGTTAGTTTAGGTGCACCCAGGACAAGCTTCATTTTCCCCCATTTTCCGGTAGGGGAAGGATTGGTTAGTTTTTTTCTTCGAATAACTATCTAGTTTATAGCTGAGCAAAGGGCGCTCATTTCCACTGTTGCCCGGTGGAGCTGCATGCGTGCGCGCACTAGCGAATACCGCTGGTACCCTGCGGAAATTCTCGGCATATTTTGTTGCCTTTAAATGCATAAAGATTTACTACTGTAGCTGCCAGTGTCATGGTAGTGACTGTAAAATATGCCGATGTTCTATGTCGGTATGCTTTTGCAGAGGTTACGTTTGTCGCAAATAAAGTAACGAAAAGCTTTAAACTGCCTCACGTTTGTGTGCATTCAGCACATCACTGAAAGAGAGTGATATGTCACGCGCCGAGGCAATAAGGCGTCACAGCTAGGCATGCGCTGTGGTGGCGGCGCAGCGTTATCACTGTTTGGTTTTGCTTAAAAGCGCCGGCATTCAAGCTGGCATGTGCTTTCATTCCTGTACCATTGAACCGGGCAGTTCGCCCGTCGCTGTGAAGTTGATGGCTAAATAAAGCCGTATTGCTTTCGCTCCACTGCTGCGCTGTCCTTCCGTCAGACACGACAGAAAGCTTGACGTACAGTTCTGTTTACTTGAGCGAGTGTTTTAGTACCTTGTCTGTGTTATTGAACTTCAATTGATGACATGTTTCTGCCTGGTTCATGGAATGCTTCGGCCGGCATGTTATACACGATGTGAGTCGTGCGACCTGGATAAGATCCGCAGCACCAATTAAATCTCTCAGGTGTGTTTACCACATAATAAACCACTTAGTTTAGCTACTGGTGGTAGTGCCATAAAATTGATAAGGACACATCGCAGTCCACCAGGAACACCAGCACACGTTTGTTATATGCTGTAAGTCTGCTTAAAGCAAGGGGCGGTCGTCAATGTAGTTGCAGACTGGCGCTCACGGGGCTCCAAAGCATTTCATATTGCTTTCTACATAGATTAGCTTAGCGCTCCCAAACACCATCACGAGCCATTATGTATCTAAAGATCCGCTCAAACAGCGTGCTGCTATCGAATTTGTGTCTGCTAGTATTATTCACAGTGATGGGTAACTTCGGCCACACAATACTTTTCACTCTTAGGCTGATCGGTAATTTACTGGTTGTACGCGCATTGAAAAAAAAAATGCGTTGCAATGATATACTGTTGAAGCAGCAATGACAGCAAAAGCGCATCATCCGCCAACTCAGTATTTTTTATTACTGTAAGGGTTCTCGACACGTTGGTTTCTCAACTTGACCTCCGCACGGCGCGCATATTTGGCACCAGCAGTTAGGGAAGGAAGAAAGTAAGAAGGGTACCGTGGAAAACCACGAAAAAGAAAGTAGTTGAGCGGGGTCAGAGGGCACGGTGAAGGGCACGGCTCCTGTTATCGCTGCGACGTTATTTGGCGGCGCCAAATGCATTGCAAGGCGAGTCAGCGTTCCTGTATCAGGAACGCATCTGTGATGTGACCCTTGTGAGAATGACGATGCAATTCATACTAAATTGCGGTTAAACTGGCTTGTCCAACCTGGGTCGATCATGAAGGCAGGTACAAGATACGAAAGCTTCTACGTAGCGTTGGGTGCTACGAGGAAAGGACTGGAAAGTGTTGGTCGATCCCAAGGTCGGTGCAGTTTAACACGTCGTCTCAAAGTGCTGTCTTGCGCAATGGGAAGAATCCGAGAAAGTGGCACGTGAGGCAAGCGCCAAACGTATGAAAGATATTTGGCTTTTGCAGAAAAGTATAACGGTGGTGAGTGGCTAGCGCATCGGGTTGATGTGCTGGAAGACCGAGTTTGATTCTCTCATGGGACACTTGAATTTCATTTTTCGTTGAGGATGCCCGAAACGAGGTGACACAGAAACCTACCTGCATACCTCAAAGTGCAGTGGATGAGCCAAAGAATGCTTCGTATTAAAGCGCACTGTCAGCCAGTATTATGTTCTTAGTGCACGGTCACCGTTATAGCCGCGCATTGGACTGCTAAAGCTACTCATAGGAGGAGGTGCAAAGTATATACCGATCGATGTGTAATGTGCTCAAGCAGAAAGACATGCCGTACCTCCTGACGACGTCTACCAAAGGACATGGCCCGGTTGTGCCCAAGCCGTTGAGCCTCGAGCAAAGACACCAAATACAACATAGGCAACCAAATCTGCATCTTTCTTGCTACTCTCCGGAGCACCGCCACAGCGCCGAGGGCGACCATCACCGGTGAAGCAGTTTTCTGAACCGCAGCTGCGAGTACAACTTACTAACAGCGTTGAGGACTTGTCAAGCATTCGTCTGCAGTGATAAAGTTGCTTCAGCGACCACCACACCCGCCACAAGGATGGCTACGTTACCGTTGAAAAAGACTGAAACGTGCATCCACCCCAGTTTCGAACAGACCGACTTGAGCGCTGCTACTCCGTAAGGACCTCACAACCCCGACCCAGACATATAGGACTGCGCCTATTTCTTCAAGTAAAAAGCTCACCTTCATAGACTGGCAGAGCTATTTCTCGCCAACTGCACCAGAGAGTCCCCCACGGCCAGATATGCCTGACGACTACAAGTTTGACTACTTCATCCAAAAACGACGAAAAGTGTTCAACTCTACCCATACTGTCATGACCTACCGCGTACCGCTGCGCCGATCTACCAGCGGACACCATCGTGGTACCTACATCAAGTGCAAGAAGAACATGGACGACCTACTGTTCATGAACAGGTCCAAGGAGACCATGAAAGAAATTACTCCGACTGCTCCTCTGGTTACTTGCGCGCAGTCATGTGGATTCTGGGCCTGGTTGTACTCCAACAGCTACCGCCGCAGCCATATATATATATATATATATATATATATGTGTGTGTGTGTGTGTGTGTCGGAAGAGGAGGACGACTGTGCAATGGCCATCCCTGCTGTTCGTAGCCTGCTGTTCCTGCTCTTACACTCCTGCATAAACCCATTTTCCCCGTGCTCGTAACAATATATTATCATAATATTGAATTATATTATTGTTAAAAGTGCATTATTACTTAAAAAACACTTAACTGTTTTTACGCTCTAATGCCTGTCTCTCCAAGGGGGCTCACTAAATAACCGATTCCGTCAAATGAGAAAAAAAAGGCAATTATAGCCACGCTGTGCAGTTAATATTTTTTGTTTCAACAATCCATCGTACCTGCGGAATGAGATGAATGTGTTATTACCACTGAAAATTCCAATTTTAATCCAAAGGGCGAAGCAAGGTTTATTGTTGCGCTTGCACTACTCTAAATTTGTTCTAACTATACGCAGGTCCGATAAACGCGAACGTGGGATACCTAGGTGCGCCAAAATTTCTGGCACCCTTAATAGCTTTAACACGCCGTGTAGGGCCTGCAATGACAAAACACAGGCGCTACTATGCTACCCGTGAAGAGCCGCGCCAGTAAAAGTGCAATACTTTGAGCATGCGCTGTGAATGTTGTTTCATGAAATTTGTTTGCGTGCAGCTATTCTCAAAGCTCTGATAAATAATTTAGTCACGAACTTAAGACCTGCTATGAGCAACTTTAGTGACCGAATAGTGTCGCAGGCGCAAGTTAGAATCAGGTAGCGCATGACAGGGGTAATTGGAGATCGCCTTCGTCCTGCAGTGGACATAAATATAGGCTGATGATGATCATGATAACCAGCATATAGGGAATGGGTCAGCTTATCCCATACATCATGTAAACATATGCGGAGCCTCACGGCAACGCTGATGGCGATAACGACGGCGCAAATTCGCCTGAGGTGTCCATAAAATCGCTATCAGAAAAAGACGAAGCATTTAGGTACGACCGTATACCTAAATGTTAAATTAACAACTTCAGAACAAACTTTGCTATAGTGGATTTGAAGAAGGACATTTCTCGACCTTGCACTGTAGTAGGAAACCTCGCACTGCAGTCGCAGTTTAGAGGCAGTAATTTCGGAAAGCATAATCAATTACATATTTCAGGCAAGTATAATCTGGATATTTCGACACTGGTGCAAGTCTCAGCATCCTGATAGGTCAACTTACCTTGAGCAGCCACAATTTTCAGTTTTCTATATACATGCGCTCCAAGTATTACTTCATCAGCAATTAGCAAACGTTAGTTAATATTGGGAAGAAACCATCGACGATGATTCCCACTGTAAAGCGAAAAGCCTACACGAGCAAAGAGCAAGAGCCATTGAGAGAGTGTGAACGAACGAAGGTTTTCCTTGTCGAGTCTATCACCAATCATCGAACAGCCACCAACCAACGACCAACCATGAAAACGGTCGCAAAAACCAAATAAGCTATTCGCTTTAATGGTACCATTGTTAACATTGTTAACATGTACACGTATCTGCACCGCCGTTAGTAATGTCTTACTGATAATAGACACACTGTGATCTCCGGTGCACTGCCTTTAAACTTTTTTGCCGTTTCCCTTTGAAGCAGCTGGTACGACATCAAGGTTGCCAACCAGTTTTGACAATATATTGAATGCCGTTTTCTCAGTCGAGCACGCTACTACATGTCGAAAAAATGACGAACAAGCACCTTCCTTTATGGATCTTTTAATACGATCACCGCTTCAATCAAATAGACCACCTGGGCAAAACTAAGTCGTCTATCACAATTTTGCGCATAAGCTATCAAGAGTATTTATCTCACAAGCAACAAGAGTGTCTTGTTGAAATGGAGTGCGTAGCTTTATTGGGTATGACTTCGCGTATAATTTGAATTTTGGGAAGTCTCAAAGTCTATCGCCGACCTCGCAGAGAAACTGCGGCCAAACATCTTTTTAGAGCATTTGTCTTACTTCAAGCAAATTATTGACAGGACATTCTGGAACTGTTGAAAAAAGCTCATAGCAGGCGAAGCTTACCTTCAGTCCTATGCTGCATGCAATTGAAACAAAAAGGCTGATAGTTGGCAGGGCGTAGTGGAAAACAAGACAGTCATATCGAGCAACAGGTGTGCTGTCAGCATGAGTCCAATGTTCACCTCTCGTTCATAGAGGCAGCTGGTTGTCACTTCTGCATATCCCATGTTTGGAATTGTGTCCTCTGAATTCTTGAATGCAGCTGCGTATTAGGGTCAGAACCAAAGGCATTCTATGTCAGCCGTTTCCATTTTGTGGACCCTCGCGTCAAAGCACAATCTGGGTTTGAACAGCGAAAACACAATTTCATGAGGTGGACAACGCAGAAAGTATAGTGTACAACACAACTCCTTACAATGCGCTGGCCGATGTTGTGTTACACTGAAGCAATTCCGATTTTACACAAGCCTTTATAATCAAAATTGCTATTACTGCGTGCCTTCCTGCTCGCGACCATCCGGTACAGTGACCATTGCAAATTACACCGCTGCAATAAGTGGAGCTGTAAATGAAATCTATTCGAAGATGTACAAGACAGATCTATAATGCTCAGCTGCAGCGTATTTGCGAAGTGGCGACTGAGGAGTGATGTCGCTCCGATCGTTGTGTGTCGGTGAACACTCTGGCCTTCACCGTTCATTACTCCATGACATCTTTACAATTCGTCCTGGACGTTGAAATTTAACAACCGCTAGTAGAAAGCTTTCTTGAACTCGCGTCGCAACTTCAAGTGCGCTATCGCTTTGACATGGGGAGCCAACCGCAATGTCATTGGTCAGCGTGTCCATCTGCAGGACACGCCGACCAATAAAAAATCGCATCTCAAGCAGAAATAATCCGAAGTGAAGATGCATGATTACATCAGTATGTGGAGTGCCATAGCTGCAGAGCTGGTTTTTATGCACACGCTGAAGACCTTGTCACTACATCTTAGTCTTCATTGTGAGTCTTATTTATCGGGAAGAGAAAAAAATGCCCAGGACTCAACCGTGCTGTGGGTCTGCCCCGGTTATGCAGTTTCCCTGGTTCTGCTATTTTCCTTGAAAACACATTCATCAAGAATGAGAAAGCAGACGCTGCCACGATCACCTCAACAACGTCATTCGTTTACTTTATTGCTCATTTGCGAACAGGGGCGTAGCCAGGAATTTTGTTCGGGGGGGGGGGGGGGGTTCACCGGCCCGAAAGGAGGGGGGGGGGGGGGGGCAAGCTTCTGCTTTCCTCTACATCACGTGAACGATAATAAATATCGGTAGTTTAAGCAGACTCTATACTTGTATATCAGAGACATGGGACCGCCCCCCCCCCCCCTCATGTGCGTGTGCTTGTGAAGAAATTAAGTAAAAAGTAAAGTAAGCTCAGTCAATACAGTAAGTACGACAGGTACAGTGGGCGTTTGGAGCAACGGTCTCTCATCGCGCCGCTGAATGGACCAGCCTTCGAAAACGCATTATCGAGACGACCCGTGCGATCGGAGAAGACATCATTAATTGTTAATTTCCGTTAAGCGTAGATGGCGTCGTCCTCGTCAGGGCGAAGTGCGTTTCACAAGTCAAGGACGGCTATACGCGTGAAAATGCACGTGTGACCAGGCTATATACCTACTCCCATATATATAGCAATAGCTTGTTCGCTGCGTCTTTGCGCTAGAAAACTTAAATACGCGCAAAAACGCGTAAGGCTTTTTTTTAGAAGTTTTCGTCACCCTGCTCCCGCATACGAGAGGGTTGCATTTCCTGTGGCAAGTGCGTGGGCCGCTGTGTCTTCCACTGTGTGCGAGCGTGGAGCCGTCATTTGCGTTTACGTCAACAGATTCAGAATTGTACAGAATATTTCATCGCACAGCATAGATATGGCATGTGTACGCATTTTAAGTAGTGCGTGCAACTCATTTCTGCTTCACTTACGCCGGTGCAAACAGGAAGCGGCCTTGTACCTCACAGAATCCCGACTGATTGGTGTACTAGTGATGCAGGAATGAACTCCGGTCTTGTTCAGTGCATAGTGCACATAATCAATTTCTCAGGACGCGTGAACTCCGACGAGAACTGTCAGCGCCTGAAACTGTCAGCGCCTGCGAGTTTACTTACGCTGTACTGCGCACAGCAGTAATTCATGCTTGTCGGCTGTCTGTTTCATGCATTCTGTTGCGAGTCGGTGGAATTTCACTGCTGTCATCAACCCCTTCGTGTGTACATTGCTGGTTTGATATTCCACAACAAAACAGCAACTACCAGCCTTCGGTAATTGCTGGTTTAGGATTCAACAACAAAACAGTAATTACCAGCCTTCCGTAGAGGCGCAATCGCAAACAAGAGACGTTTCTCGCGTAGACTAAGATCCTGCGCGAGCACGGCCTAACCGGCACCTGAAGGGAAGCGGCGAGAATGTATACCGGAGATTTCGACCACCTGGGGTCTTTAACGTGCACCTAAATCTAAGTAAACGGGCCTCGAGCGTTTTCGCCATCATGTAAAATGCGGCTGCTGCATTTGTTGCTTCATTTGTTGCGCATTTGTTGCTTCAGAATGCGGCCGCCACATTCTCGCCCAAAACTTCACAGAGTGTCAAAGCCTTGACAAACACCGTGACAGTTTTTTCCATATGCAGACATGATTCACTGTAAATTACCAACCCAAACGGAAGCGCCCAGGAATGACATTGTGACAGTAGCACCGGTTTCATGAATTCTGTCAGCGCGAAGCGACGAGAACAAAGGGTGGGTAAGGGAGGGGGGTTGCGGAAAAAATTTCGGGGGGGGGGTTGAACCCCCTCAACCCCCCCCCCCCTTGGCTACGCCCCTGTTTGCGAACTAGATGCCCACGGAAGCTCGGACTACCTGCATTCTTGGGAGAGGTCCACATCATGGGCTCTGAGAACGACTAGGGCGAAGCCATGGCACGCAGTATCAAGAAAAAAAGAAGCACCGGATGTCGAGTGAGCTGTCTTCATTTAGTCAAAGCGATCTGCTAACCTTCAAGGTTTCTTACCTGCCACTTTCGGTGTCAAAACCCGAGCTCCCTAAGGAGGCAGTACCTGCTGCTTTCGGTGCCACAACCCGAGCTCCCTAAGCACGCAATTTCTAACGCAATATTTAGACAGTGTGGCCCCTGTGCAGATCCAACAAATCAAGATAAGCTCTCGGAAACCATCCTGATGGTAGATGCAAAAAAAGTTCAGATACTGAAGAAATTGAACTTCATTCCGACATTAAACGCAATACCCCTCTGCTCCTTTATTGCTAACGGGGAAGGAGTCAACAGCAGGTTTGATCTCTGATGTTGGCCTTGAAATCAAGTGAGCGGACCGAAAGTGTCTTTTGAGTTCTTCGGTGTACATTTTTCATACTCACTGCTTAGAGATGCGTCTGGTGTGTGAAGGTAATATTTGCTTCTCTGCCTTTACCAGTGTCTGTCACTTTTCGCTACGTGATACACCGTGTCCGACCATTCTTTTCGAGACCTCTGCTGTGGCGAAACTGTCGCAAGATAGGCTGTGAGCAGAGATCAAGCTCTCTGTGCAGAAATTAACTGACCTGCCAGCGTTACTGCGCAAACTATAACGCTGACGACTGTTCTGCGCCTTCTTTCAAGCGTACCAACGTTCCTGGCTCTCGGAAAGCGCAGTCAAATAATTCCCCGAAGAGGCAATGGTAAGTTCATTTTCTTTAAAAAATCTACCTACCATTACGATACTTCCTAATGCGAAATTTGAGGGCAGCTTTATACGTTTTCATTTCGCGATATATTGGCTTACGCAGATAATCTGTGTTGTACGGCATATTGAAAACGGAGCGAAGTATGGCGCGACTGCCTCGCTAATCTGGAGATCGCGAGAGGCAGCGCGAGGGTGAAGCGTGGGCGCAATTAACAGCAGCTGCTGCCTACAGACCTACCAGACGACGCCCGCTACTCTGGTGCCATCTCGTAGCCATCATCGCCACACAACGCTTTTCTTCTCACGCCTTCGCCGTACCCTCCGCTTTCCACCTCATGGTTCGTCGCGCCCTCGTCTCCGATTTCTTCCTCGCGTGTTTCATTCCCCGTTGCGCTCCGCGTTCGCTTTCAGCTTTCGCTGTGCTCGTTCACTCGGTTACGCCGTGGACACCGACGCTCGCCGTAGGAACGAGCTTCAGAGAAATGGGCTCTCAAAATGCAGAGCGCAGGTTTTCTGCGACAGATTGTTCAATCTGTTCGCCGATGTATACAACACTCGCAATAAAAGCGCCACCCACCGGCATCAGAAACCAACAGTGAGGACTAGGCCCCTATGCTTGTGTATTCTTCGAGAACAGTAATCATATCTCCTATTTTAAGGCCGGTGAGAGCATAGGGGGAGTACTTGTTCACACCGGCTGATACAGAAATGGGAAGGCCTATGCTGCCCTATAGACTCACAAACATAACACGGTGCTGGTGTGGACGTCTACGTCGAGAATCGAATGATGGGGTCAATGAACCAATTAACACTACGCAAACAAGTCAATGAAAATAAAAAGTGAGCTGAAGCATCTGCTAGAATGAATGCGCGTGATTCTCTGCGCTGACAAAACTCCTTGCACTAAGAGCGCCGTGTAGATGCTCACGCTATTAGAGAGGCTTATCGCAGCTCGATGTCACATACGGCAAAGTACTTGCTCAGTACTGCACTGCTCGTGCAGAAGTCCACACACAAGCGTCTTCCTTGCGCCTTGTAAAATTTTGTTTGGTTCAGTTACTACCGCCAAAATATGAAACATGAGGGCTTGGCTAATCACTTCAGTGGAATCCCGCAAGGTGGAGGAAAGTGCACGATAGGGAAAAAGGACATCCACGCGAATTGTAGTATCAGGCTATATCAAAGAAACCCGTACGACTTTCGTAGAAAGAAAGCGTCGCAGTTGAATAAAAGTTTGTCCTGGTCCGGTACCTTTGCCTAATCATTGAGCATGCGCCTCCTGGTAGCAGTAGGTATTAGCTTCAAATTACAGTACCCGCGGAAACCAACAATTCTTACTCGGCGGTCGGGCATGGCCTGACTGTCCCAACGTGGGAGCGGCCCGCTGCGCGCCGAGTCGCGTACCTCAGGATTTCATTAAAGTTTTACATCCATCCATCCATCCATAGGCAGAGATCTTCTTCGGCCTGGTGCTCAGCTGTGCAAAGGGGACTCTTATATCCCATAAGGCCTGTAGCAGCACTGGCGAACACTCCGCATATTCTTTTCTAGGCACATGGGCACTCATATATAAGGACCGGTGGCTTCACAGCGTGCCTTGCTCCAGGGTCATGGAGAGAGAAAGTCACTGCCGTCGAGTACATTACCGCATAACCCATTGGGCTATGAATCGACGGTACGATAACGAATGCGCGATTACGACTGCATGACTATGACGCAATGTCGACGATGGCGTTACAACCGTGGGCTGATGGTTGAATGACCGTGGCATGAATGGAATGAAATGAAAAAGAAGGAATGACGTCGATGAAAATACGAAGGTGATATGACAACGATGGCAGGAGGACAATGGGATGGTGACGAAGGAAGGACAACGATGGTGCGGCGACGACCGCATGATGAGAGTTGGATGACGAGGCTAGAATAACGACGATGAAACGAACACGATGGCATCGCAGCCATGAGCACATACCTTGTCACCGAAGCTATTAGACAAATGGGGTCACTGTGCGGCAAAAACAGGATTAGAAAGGGCTATAGACAGACATACACAGAGAAGTGTGCGAAGTATCTAAACATTTTGATCGCATCGGTTATTATGAGTATGAGCTCACTTTTAACTGCGGCCTGTACGGCTGTCATGGTCCTCAATGTTTGGAGAGACCTCTCCTCTATGACCCAAATGACCTGCATACCACAACTACCATATTCATGAGCACCTAGCTGGCTACCGCTGAGTGAATACCCACTGCTAATTCGTATTGGCGTTCAGTTAAATTCGTTTTCCTGGCGGAAAAGCGACTGCGGCTTCATCGCGCTGGCCACGAAGTGTTCGAAATTAGTAGCGAAAGAAGCGAATGCTGCGGGGTTCTAAAGCCTATTTGCGAATTCAGCTCCTTCTAAAAAGTTCGGAAGTGCGTCGGAGAAGTGTGTACAGATGGTCTCTATCTGGTCTGGTGCTCGGCTGTGAAAAGGGCAAATGCTATGGGCTCCCGTGTCCGAACAGGTAAAGGCTGGGTCCAAACTCCACTGATGGCATGGGAGATGCTCAGAAAACAGGCTTCGCCGGTGGCCTACAGGTAAAATATGTGCAACCATGTTCCCGTAATAATTGCCGAAGGGGAATGTGAACGCTTGACAGCACTCCAGCAACGTACAGCCTTCGATTGAGCAGACGGTATGGAAGTAGATGTTTCGAATACCTACCGGTAAAATAGGTGCAGGCGTGCTCCAGGGCCTGTTGTCTGGCCTCTCCAAGGAGACCGTATCACTAGGCGAACAATATGTTGGAAAATTGGAGGCGGGGCAACAACAGGTGAGTGGCGTACGAACTCTTTCTGGAGTGAGGGGGGGGGGGGGTAGAGGGCAAACCACTAACCAATGAACCCTCTCAACATCACCTTTTATCTCTCTTCTAGGTACGTAAACAATATTGAATATTACATATATATATATATATATATATATATATATATATATATATATATATTGTAACACACAGTTCATTGAAGATACTTTAAATAATTTACGTCGGGCGAACTTGTGCTCGACACACCGTTAAACAAGTCCCGCTCCAACGTACACGGTCTTCTCGCAAGATTTCCACCCGTCATCTTCTTTTTCCCCATGCCCCGCGTTGATGACACCTTGCTCTGATAGCATGTGCCTTCTCAGAACGTGTTGGCCGCTTCGCTGCTGCAATCTTTTGCACGTAGTAACACATGGATGGGCGCAGGTGACGGCTGGCGCGCAAGATTTGAAGGCACCTTGTGTCATTGTACCCCTTCCGAGAGTGTATCGTCCCGATGCTTATAAAGAAGATGGTGGTTTCCAGGCTGTCATTCGCAGCGCTTGTTGGCCAAAGTAGTTATCGCCTGGCGTAGCACGGCTTCATTCGGACGACATTAACCACTTCTGTGCGATGCCACCGTCACGATGAGGCTATTTGACCTTCTTGAAAGAACTTCGTAGTTCAAAGGGCTAAGTCGGCGAATTATCCTGTACGGGCCAAAATAACGACGAAGAAGCTTGTCGGAAAGGCCACGCATCCGTACGGGAGTCCACACCCATACCCTGCCTCCAGGTGCGTACTGGACATCTCTTCGTCGCAAGTTATATCGATTCACGTCAGTTTGCTGTTGCTGCTGAATGCGGTGTCGTGCCAGCTGCCATGCCTCTTCAGCTCTTTCTGTGGACTTACTGATATCGTGGTTATTTTCGGAGGTGTCATCTACAGGTAGCATTGCATCTAAGGGTGTGGTGACGGCCCGGCCGAAAACGAGTTGCAAAGGTGTCGTTCGAGTGGTTTCTTTCACTGCGGTATTGAACGCAAACGCTGCCTATGGTAGAATCTTGTCCCATTTTCGGAGCTCCATGTCCACGTGTATTGATAGCATATCGGTCAGCGTTCCGTTGAGTCGTTCAGTCAGTCCATTTCTCTGCGGATAATATGCGGTGGTTTTTCTATGACTGGTGTGCATCAGTTTGATAATAGACGGTGTCAAATGGGCAGTAAATATGGTTCCTCGACCCGTGATAAGAACTTCAGAAGCACTATGCCGTAGTACTATGCGAGTGACAAAAAATTCAGCTACTTCAATGGCCGTTCCCTTAACAAGAGACCCTGTCTCGGCATATCGAGTTAGGTAGCCAGTGGCAACTACGATTCATCGCTTTCCTGACGACGATGTACGAAAGGGGCCAACTAAATCCAGTCCCACTTTTGCGAATGGAATTTCCGGTGGCTGTATGGGTTGTAGAAGACCTGCTGGCTTCAATGGTGGTGTTTTACGTCTTTGGCAATCCTGGCAGGTTATCACATAGTGTTGCACAGAATTCAACAACTTTGGCCAGTAATACTTCGTGCGGATTCGTGCGAAGGTTCTGCTCACTCCTAAGTGTCCTGCTGATGGGTCATCATGGCACGCTTCCAATATCTCTGGTCGTAACATTGAAGGTACGACGAGCAGGAATGTCTCAGCACTATGCTTAAAATTTCTTTTGTACAGGACGTTATTCCTCAGAACAAACGACGACAAGCTGCGTATAAAAGCTCGTGGAACTTCGACAGTGTGTCCTTCTAGGTGATCAATGAGCAGACCTAACGCCACGTCACACTGCAGATGCTGCGCCATTTGCAATGGTGTCAGAGCTCGTAGGAACTGGCAATACTATTCATTTTCAGCAGGTGTAGATTCCGTGGATCCAATCGGTGCAGGTTACAAGCAATCAGCATCACTATGCTTGTGACCGGACTTGTATACGACCGCTGTGTCGTATTCCCGCAGCCTATCTCCATCTTGCAAGCCGTCGAAGCCGGCTCCATCTTGCAAGCCGTCCAGATGGGTCCTTAAGATTGACGAGCCAGCACAAAGAATGATGGTCACTGATAGCTCGAAATGGCCTGCCATATAAGTGTGGTCTGAACTTGCTGGTGGCCCATATCACAGCGAGGCATTCTTTTTCAGTCGCTGAGTAGTTCACCTCACCCTTTGAAAGAGTGCGACTAGCATACGCAATGACTCACCATTCTCCATTCTGCTACTGAATGAGGACGGCACCGAGGTCTAAATTGCTTGCGTCTGTGCGGATACCAATCTCCGCTTCTTGGTCCAAATGCGCAAGAATTGGATGATTGTGAAGACGTGTTCGTAGTCCACTGAAGGCATTCTCCTGTTCACTCGACTAGACGAAAGGCATGCCTTCTTTTGTTAGCCGCGTTAGCGGTTCGGCAATCCTTAAAAAATTCTGACCATGGACTGTCCCTGCTTAATGATGGTAGCCTTACCATTCTACGAGGCTCATCATACAGCAGTTGCTTAGACTTGGCTTTTGTGTCACGTCGCTTTGCTACTCGTGTGAAGTGGTTTTTTAGACATTTAGACGCATTGGAGTGATCATATCCCCAGTTACCTTAAGATCAAAGGTTTGGCCAACTGCCATTCACCAAACACAATCCGGCGAATTGACTGGTCTACATTCGAAACCAGCATGGAAAAAGCTTGTCGCAAAGGTCTCCCTTCTAGCCTTCAGCAAGCGATCAAGGAGGCAACGCAGAATGCGATGTGCACGCTGACAGGCACTCCAAGGTTCTCAAAATCCGAAGTGGAGTTAGATTGACTCCGTGCGATTCGTCGGCGGGCCGAGCGAAGATACCGACGCACAACATCTATCCGTGATCGAAGAAGAACCAGACGCACGCTAAAGAAAATCCATTGCCGAATGGCCAAACTGGAATCTGAACAGTGGGCAAAATTTTGTGAATCTCTAGACCCCCGAAAATCTATTTCTCATATAAGGAGAACCGTGCGAGGTCTACGTACATTGCCCGAACAACGCGCGTTATTGAACGCCCTGGCGCTTTTCCAACGTCGAGAGGACATCGAGGTAGCGGAAGATTTCTGCAGAAAGATTGCAGATCAATCAACATACACAGGCTCCCTTGGTAGGGATAGCATTGAGCCGCATACACGAGATTCACGCATGGACTTACCTTTCACCACCGAGGAGCTTTATGCGGCTCTTGCTTTGTGTAATAGGTCGTCGTCTCCTGGACAAGATGACATATCGTACCACATCTTGTTCCGCCTGGGTGAGCGAGCACGAAATGCCTTGCTGGATATATTCAATGAATCCTGGCGGGATGGAAACGTTCCTCAAGAATGTAAAACATTCCGACTGGTGCCACTCCTCAAACCTGGCAAGACACCACTAGAGCTTGCGTCATACCGCCCAATCGGGCTGGCAAGTTGCGTAGGGAAGTTGATGCAACGCATGGTCCTTGCCTGATTGGAGTGGTACCTGGAATACTACCAAGTTTATCCAAGTGCTGAGGCCGGCTTTCGACGTCTCCGCTGCTCCATCGACAATGTCATCGATCTGGTCACTTATGTCCAGCATCAAAAGAGATGTAAATGATTATATGTCGCTATGTTTCTGGACGTAAAAGGAGCTTATGATAACCTTGCTGATTATGCCATGCTTGATGCTCTGGAATCAGTTGACCTTGGTGACCGCACGTACCGGCGGACCCGCAACTACTGGAGGTCATTCTGAGGTCATTCTGAGTACGGTCCGACGTCTCACCACTGCACATACCGCGGTGTTCTCCAAGGTGGCGTCTTGAGCCCCACACTATTCAACCTTGTCCTTGTCGGTCTCGTGGAATGCATACCAAATTCTGTCCAGATATCAATGTACGCCGATGACATCTGCGTGTGGACGTCAGGTTTAACACGTCTTCAGGTGCGCGTGATTTTTCAAAAATCTGCGACATCAATTTCGGTGTATCTCAGCGAACAATGCCTCCAGACTTCACCTGACAAATGTGCGCTGGTCGCGTTTACGCGGAAGTCAATGACATATTACGCCATATCCATCAATGGGCAAAACGCCTGTTATGCCAGGACGCATAGATTCTTAGGGGTGATCATTCATCGTAACCTCAGCTGGAGTCCCCATGTGACCTACCTGAAGAAACGCCTAACGGCCATTTCACACGTTTTCAAATTTCTTGGAGGGAAAACGTAGGGAGCGTCAGTACAAGAAATGTTACAACTCGACATGGCATTGTTTTTCGGATATCTGAGGTACAGGTTACCTGTACTGAGCAATATCTGCAGAAGCAACATCCGCACAATCCAAGGTGCTCAGGCGCAGGCATTCAGGGTTTGTCTTGGATTGCCACCATGCACATCGACAGCGGAAACAATTGCAATAGCTCCAGATTACTCAGTGACAACTCATATGACATTGGAAGTGCTCAGAGCACACATCAGACACATTGCCCGCTCCCCTTTCCATCACCTCGCCACTCTGCCGGATGACCGATCCAATGCCTCCTTTTTCCAAGCGATATCGGCGTACCGTGACTCCCTCCCTCAAGATTATACGCCTGCCGAGAGGCTGCTATCACCTCCTTGGTGTTTGGCTCGTCCACAAGTTCGACTGTCAGTACGAGGGATTCGAACGAAAGCAGGACTCTCGTCCCCAGCTCTCAAGCAGCTATCTCCCGCATGCTGCACGAAACATACAAGGACCATTTTCACATTTACACTGATTGCTCGACAACTCTTGACGGATCTACTGGGGCTGTGATCTTCCCCGCAAAAGCCGTGACCCTTCAGTTTCAAGCAGGCCTCTTGTGCTTCGTGTGCGTCTTTCGTGTTTTTCGCGTACGGACAAGTCTTCGAGGATATTGACGTCAGCCCTGTTGCGCACCTTTGGTCCCTTCTGCGAGGTCTCACTCAGCGCGGAGCCAACATCCACCCATTCGCCCAATGACTGCGTTGAAATTAGAGCATCTGGTGGGTCCGGACGGTTCTGCCTGCTGCTATTCGTGGACATATCGGGTTGCTGGAGGGCTAGCTGCTCGAGTACAACAGGGGCCGGTGCCTCCATGTGCTCCGGCATTGATGAATTCGGGAACCGCTTCACCGACTGCTGTGAATGGTAAGTGGTCAAAGTCTCTAAATGTGATAGTGTAGTGTCAGACGCTGACGCAGAGATCGAGACCCATGGTGGAAAAATTGGCTCGCATCCGCGGTCTACCACGGAGCAGGCTGCGAGCCCATCTACGAAAACCTTGCCGGGTGAAGGTGTAGCGGCGAGATGGTGCTGCTTCAGACCGCCGCGGGGTTGTCGTCGCAGCACCGCAGTTGACGTCGGCCGTGTTAAAGTAGCCGCGGTGACCTGTGGCGTATGTACAGGCTGTGGTGGAGCGAATAGGGTCGGTTGGGGATTAGCCGCCCGGTGGTGGGTCGACGCGGGAGCAGTGGTCGCCGTGCGCTTCCCACCGTCTGGGTTGAAGCTGATGGCGACATCCGGTGAGCCGTCGTCTACGGTGGGGCAGCCTGCGGCCCTCCCTGTGGAGGCGTTGCTCGGAACACCTGCCGCAGGATCGAAGCGGTAGCTCTCCGGAGCGTCGTGCGAAGAACTGCGTTGATTGGATGCACCGCAGGCTTATATAAGTAAGCGGGCCGAAAGCAGCCATCACAGCTGTACTCCATTCCGGCCACGTCCCTTGTTTGATGTCTGCGTAGTTGTCCCATGTCCCATGCCTTGGCGGCACCGCAAAGTCGTTTCGCTGCAACCAGCCATCTTATATGGTCTGGCCAGGCATGATGATCACCCAAGGCATTGATGTTGCCAACCCAAAAGATGACGTCGTCTTGAAAGCCGCGAAACGTCGGTGTTTCCACGAACGCCGGCTGCAGGGAAGCGTGGACGGCGTCCCCAGGCAGGACGCAACCGCTGGCGGATGCGAAGGCGCTCGCATACCCAGAAGCTGCTGCGCCAGCTTGGCGATGGCGTGAGACGATGTTATCGGTACAATCCTGTCCTAGAGCCGCCGAGGAGGCTTGGACGCCGTCCCCGGACAGTGCAGTGGGTACTTGCGACGGTGGCAGTGTGGCAGGCTCTATACCTGAGGAAGCGTGTACGGAGTTCCTGGGTCGAATGGACCCGGCACGCCGACGAACCATGCGAGGAAGCACTTAAGGCAGATTAATTGTAGACTGCGCCATTGTGAAGAAGACAGAGTCAGCACCCATTCCTGGGCTGGCTGTTCTATTCCCTGGCTTATCGTCTTCTCTCCTTGCGCCGGCCTTGCGAGCGCCCGAGCCCAAGTTCACTTCGTCTTCACACTTGTGTGCTAGGACCGATCAAGAACCAAGCTGGTGTCGTATTTCTAGACCACATCTTGGTCGTTGGCGCAACGGAAGAACAACATCTGCGGCATTTGGACGAAGTACTACAACGGCTCTATAAGGCGGGGTTTCAGTGGAACCACGACAAGTGCCAGTTTGGTCTCTCTAAGATTCCATACCTATGATATACTATTTCTCCAAACGGCATCCAGCCGCTCCCGGAGTGCATTGCTGCTGTGGCAGAATATCCTACACCAACTTGCCTGAAACAAGTTCAGTCGTTTGTGGGTGTGGCTTCGTACTTGCGCAGATTTTTTCCCCACTTCGCGTCGACTGCCGTTCCCCTGACAGATTTACTTAAAGAGGGAGCTTGTTTTGAATGGGGCGCCCCACAAGAAGTCGCTTTTCTGACTTTGAAGCAGCAGATAAATCACTGTTCCGTACTAAATCAGTTCGATGATGACTGGACTACGTAGGTGCAGACATGGATGTGCTTGTGTTCCTGCCAGCCAGGTGGGCCTTGGAGCAGTACTAGTGCAATGTGACCCTGATGGTAGCAAACGTATTGTCGCATATGCGAGTCACAAACTTTCAGATACAGAGCGCCGCTACCACTCGAATGAGCTGGAATGTCGAGCGGTAGTATGCAAGTGTGGACGAAAAATTCCGGCACTATCTTTTTGGCCGCAAGTTCACAGTCGCGACCGCTAATCCTACATTAACATGGATGTTTTCCAAGCAGCAGCTGAATCATAGGTTTGCCCGATGGATTATCATGCTGCAAGAGTACGATTATGACGTGCGCCACCGTGCTGGGGGCTAAACATCGCCGATGGCCTCTCACGGAACCCCTTTGACCGCGTGTCCCAAAACGAGGAGTCGCATTTGCGTCTCGCAACAAGGCTTCTCGAAATCCCAACAGGAGGATAAAGACTTAGCTTCAATTATTGCCTCAGTCGCCGCTATAGGAAAGAATCCCGCATATGTTTTACGCGATGACACGCTGTATCGGCAGCAGTGGCACAAGGACCACTCAGAAGAACGTCACCTCCTAGTGATCCCCAGTTGTGTTCGGACATGTTGCGATGCATTCATTTCCGATCGGAAATATTGCGAGCCATTTATGACACTCCGGAAGAATGGCACTTCGGCCAGCGAGCCACGCTCCGCAAAATACAAGAACGTTTCTGGTGGCCAAAGATGAAAAGCAATGTTCGCTCCTACGTCGCCAGTTGTGAAGTGTGTCAGCAATATAAGCCACTGCGAGGATGCAAGCCTAGATTACTGACACCTATTCCGCTGCCAGAAGCTATTTTTCACACTGTTGGCATCGACTACATCCGACCTCTACCGATCACTAGAGCAGGAAACCGCTACATCATTGTGGCCGTGGACAATTTGTAGAAGTACATCGAAGTGGCCGCTGTGCCATCTATCGCGGCCGGCCGCCTAATCGAATTTCCTGAAGCTGCGATTTGAATGGAGACATGGCCTGCAGAAACATAATATCAGACCGTGCGACAACATTCCGCAATCGTGAACTATGAAATTACCTTGGTACGGCAAGAGTGCAGCGTCATTACATCTCTGCATTCCATCCCAAAGCAAACGGCCTTACGGTGCGAACTAACCAAAGCATCCAGGCACTACTTGCTCCGTATAACAAAATAGGGAAAAAAGGAGACGCCGACTGGGGCGTTCACCTTCAGTCAGCTGCTTACGGCGTTAGCACGGCGCTGCAGACGTCTACCGGGACAACGGTATGTGGAACCGTCTACGGGAAGGTGCCCCAGCTGAAAGCGCTCCTTAACCTAGACACTGCATTTACCATCGCCAGCTCCGCCGACCGAGCGTCCGCCTTTAAAAGATTAGAACAGCAGCGATCAGCAGAGCTTAAAGGGCAACTCCGGCGATTTTTTGACCATGTCGAGCTAATAAAATATTTAGGTTCCCGAGACCCTCCTGTGACGCACCTGATAGCAGAATTGTTCCGCAACTTCGAAAATAATTTTAAATAAGCAAAAAAGCGCAAAAACGAAACCGAAACCTGAGCAAGCAGCCGAGCGAACCTCTGCCTGTGACGTCACGAATGTATCCCCGGCGGGGAAGGCGCGCAATGCATGCCGGTCTCGCCCGCGGGGTGAACGAAACCGGCGAAGAGCAGACGCTCAGCTTATTCGTGACCGCGCCGGACCTTCGGGGACCTTCGGGTGACATTGCATGTAAGCTGCACCACCTATTCGGATCTGTCAAACAGTGGCAGTTATGATTCAGAAGAATTCAATAGCCACGAATCGCCGTCCTCCACCACTAGAGCCAGCACCCATGCCCAACATATCGCGCTGCGACATGAAGACCACGGGGTAGCCCTAACCACTGATATACGTGCTGCTTGCTATTTTAGGTGCTTTACCCCTCTCAGGGAACCGCTTCGCATGCTCACTGTAAGATGTGGAGCACGACTTTCCGCATTTGTATCCCACAAGAACGCCGCTGACAGTCCAAAGCACCGACCTGTGCATTTGTTTACATCGGCAGGTACAGCGACCACTCGTACGTCGTTCGCTTGAGATAGCCGCTCATAGGTGACATCAGTTAATGTCAGAACATATCAAAACACGTCGGTTTTGTGCATGTAAGCACCGTTACATCACTCTGGGTCGCGCTGATACCACGCACCTTCGAAACAGCGAGCGGGAGACCGTATAGTAGGGAAGCGTTGTGCAGCCTGCTTATTTATTCTTCGTATTCTCTTCATGCACACAATTAGTGTTCCGTAAAGTAGATATAGATTGGGACATTGCGCGTATGATCGTTCATTTAGAGAATGTATAGTTTTCTCGCGGAAACGCCGATGTCATGAAGTATGACATCGTTGGCAGCTGAACGAGATGGTTGTTTACGCATGCTGGATCGAAGGGGCCTCCGCTTGCTGCCCATTTGGGATACGAGGCAAACAGTGCACCTCGTAAGGTAAATAATGTCAGCATAACAATAGGTAATAATACACCCATGGATTTGCGTAGTCACATTTCATTTAGGGAAGCGCCGGCGAGTGCGACTGGCCGCATTCGAGAACGGCAACGTATACGGATGTTGATTGCGCGTCGTGTTGTCGCTTTTTGCGTGTGCACTGTACGAAATGAGGAATGGTTTATTTCAAATCCGTATAGTCAAAACTGAACTACAGAAGCAGCTTTCCTCATCCTAATAGCTTAATTACCTTCATATCAGTGGGTCTGGTCCGCCTGCAGCAGACGCACGAACTTGGCCACTGTGATAGGCTTAACCTCGGTTGAACGCGATCGGCATCGGCTCAAACTGTGTTTGCGGATGGCGAGGGCTGAAGTTCGTGCAGCCAACAACGCAACACCGCTTGCCATCCCGCATCACTTGCCCGTCCACAGGGAATGCAACTTCTCGCGACAGCAACATCTCACGCCAAGCGCTAGCTAACGATCGTCGACTCCTGCACGCTCTCGTCGCTGTCGTCTGCATGCTCTGCGTGGACCATTCCTGACGTCATACACAATGTGGCCTATAACTGAGGAGGGGGTAAGGTAGGGTGCTCGAGGCAATAAACTAAATTCATTTGTAAAAAATCTGTGCAACTCTCAAGCCTGCTTTTTTTAGGACATGACGGAGGTATTCAGAGGAACAGACCCAGCGAATTTCATCGACATACGTTGACATCGAAAAATCGCCGGAGTTGCCCTTTAAAAAGCTCAAGAAATGCAGAAACACCATTAGGACCGCCGACATCGACTTGCTCCGGTGTATAACGTCGGTGACGAGGTGTGGGTACAAAGGGGAATCAGCGCACCGCCAGGCCAGAAGTAACTACCGAGCTTTGAAGGGCTCTTCACAATTACCGAACTCATAGGAGAGAACACCTGGCGCGTGAGCACCTCAATTGCAGGTGCCAGCCTCCGACAGGCGTAAAAGAAATAACTTCGCCGTGAACGTGTCACACCCCGAGAAAAGTTTCCGGCGCTTGAACTGAAGTGTCAATTTTAAAATGAACTGTCGATCCTTTTTTTTCAAGTCCGCAACGTGGCCGAGTGTTGAGACAAAGGTGCGCACTGGGACTTGAGCGCTCGGATCGCGAGCGAGGAAAAGGCGCCAGAAGTAAACCAGGCGTTCTGGCGGAAAGCCGATTGTCTGTCTGCTTCTCTTCATTACAATATATATATTATATATATTATAATGGCGCGTTCGTACGATTCCAGCCAATCTTCAACGTCTTTCTCATCGGTGCCGCTGAAGATGTCAGGATCCCGCTGACGCTGGGCGCCGGCACATACGATGGTTGGAGTAACCGGTGGGGATGTCGGGCTGGGGTCGTCAGGCATGACGGACGGCAGAGTTCAGGTGCGTAATTCCAGGTTGGGGGAAAACCTCAACACCTCCACCGGAATCTAATATGAATACAGGACAAGCGAACAACAGTCAGCGTGTCTCAACCAGACCAGCTCAGGCAATCTCGAGCTCGCGCCTCTCGGATGACTGGTGATGTGGCTGCAGCGCCGGGTATTCCTCTTCACTACAATCTACATATATATATATATATATATATATATATATATATATATATATATATACAGGTTGTTTCGGCGAACACTTTCAAAAATGTTTAAAGGTTGTGGTGGCAGATAGAACAATTCTAGTTCATGAGCTGGTCTACTCGAAGAGGCGCACATTACTTGCACAAGAAATTGAAATGCATAATCGAATAATTAACAAAAATTCGCAAATTAACTGTTTAACTATTTACCTAATGGCCCATATTGCAATTTACAAATTGTAGCCGTGGAGTTCGCAAGGCGATCAGATCCATTTGGAACGAATTCTCGGGATGACACCAGCTTCGAAATATTAATTCCCCCACTTTGCGGAGAAATGCATTGGGGTTCCAGCTAGTTTCTTAACAAAACGTCGCTTTATGCATTGAAACACAAAATTAACTGGAACGCCAATGCATTTCTCCGCAAAGTTTGGGAATTAATACCTCGAAACTGGTGTCATTCTGAGAATTAATTCCAAGTGGATCCGTTTTGCGAACTACACGGCTACGATTTGTAAACTGCAATATGGGCCATTAGGTAAACAGTTCAAAAGTTAATTAGTGAATTTTTGTGAATTATGCGATTATGCATTTCAATTTCTTGTGCAAGTAATGTCCGCCTCTTCGAGTAGACCAGCTCATTAACTAGAATAGAGCTATCTGCTACGGGCAACCTTAAATAAATTTTGAAAGTGTTCGCTGAAACACCCTGTATATATATATATATATATATATATATATATATATATATATATATATATTGGCTAATATGAGCTATGAGCAACGGGCTAATATGAGAAGATCGTCGACGTGTTTTCCTTGTCGTGATTATCCTGCGAAGAAGACACGCAATTGCATGCCTAGCATGAATTTGACATTCCCCATAAAAGAAACACCACTGCACACTAAGCTACATGCATGGGAATTCGTTCCTCCGAAGGCCAACATTGAACCAAGTTTGACAACCGCACATCCTTCAACTATACGTAAGCCTGCAGCACGCTGCAGCACTGATGTCCTCGTTACAGCTTCTGACAAACTACATGGCTCGCCTTTAATACGCGGGCCACTACGCACTTTCAAGGGACACAGCTCTTCTATGAACATTAGGCCGCAATGCATGCTCTACGCAATTGAGCACGCCGTCAAAACATCGCAGACAGACGACCTTTCTTTGGAAGAACGTGGTCAAGCCACACCCGCTGCGACACCACCCAGCAATCAGCCCCAACGAATTCCAAACTGCATGAAGACAAACTTTGGTAACAGCAGCAAGAATCGAGAAGGTACAGCAACAAGCAGTTCTTCTGGTGAAACGAAGCCAACTTGCTTACTGCCAAGACAAAATCAGAATACCACAGCCAGCAACAACGCGTGCAATTTTCAAGGCGAAGACAATCTGGAGCCACTTACATATGAAGATCAAGCTGCTTCGCGATTGTCAAGTTTTTTCTGCGTACTAACCCCCAACAATCGATTGCCACTTCAGAAGCGTCGCACGCGCCAAGCAGCATCGGACACCCTCAAATTACAAAAGCGTCCATTCTGAATGACGTCGCAGCAACCTCAAAAGAGTATCCTGACAACGCTGGCAAACTGCCCTCGCCACCAGATGAGCCACACGAAAGCAAGCAGTGTATCAATTACCTGCCGCTGACGGCACGAATATGCCAACCAGATACCAGCGTTATTAAAGAAGCAGTGATACATCATCAGCGGTCACTGCCACATCAGAATGATCGAAATCAGTCACTCCAAGGTCAACTTCAGCTACCTCGACGACGACTTCGACACAGACGACGACGGAGATCACCGCCGAAAGCACAGTTGCAACACCAATGAAAACGTCAGTGCGCAAGCCAACTAAACACAAGGCGAACTCAACGAAGACGAGGTTTTGACAGAACCAAACGTCACCGAGCACACCTTCAGCACCACCCTTCAGGACTGCTCCTACCTCGAGGAATCCTACGACCACGCTGTCCACAACGACGAAACGGACATGGACACTTTACCGGCATTCCGAACCACCAGAGACATCGCGTGTTTACAAGTCGCGACCAATAAGCCGACGCCTTCTACTTCCGAGTTCCCCATGCTGCAATGTGTCCATACCATCCTTCTTTCGATGTCGGGCAATCTTTGCTAGTCCGGACATCAACTGTGACATACCGCATGGACACTGGCTCGCAACCGCCATTGCGGCAACGGCCGAATCGTGTATCTCAGGCAGAGCATCGTGTAATCAATGAACAAGTCGACGACATGCTTCGCCGCAAGGTAATACGACCTTCCAACAGTCCATGAACATCCCCTGTCGTCGTCGTTACGAAGATGGTTCTGTGCGGTTCTGTGTCGACTACCGGGGCCTGAACAAGTTCACACACAAGGACGTGTACCCTTTCCCTCGCATAAATGACGCCATTAACAGTCTACAGGGCGCAGAATTATTTTATTCTTTACATATCTGTGCTCAGGGTACTGGCAAGTACCCATGGGAGACGCCGATCGGCCAAATACAGCTTTTGGAACACCCGACGGCTTATACGAATTTAACGTAATGCCTTTTGGACTTTGTAATGCGCCCGCAACTTTTGAGCGCATGATGGACATAGTTCTGCGCGGCTTGAAGTGGCACACATGCTTGTGCTATCTTGATGACATTGTTGTTTTGGCGCCGAACTTCACAACACACCTTCAACGCCTACGGCGTGTTTTGACGTGCTTAAAAAACGCTGGCCTACAACTAAACCTAAAGAAGTGCTGATTTTCTGCTCGGCAGCTGACAATCTTCGGTTACGTCGTATCTAAGGATGGGATACTCCCAGATCCAGCTAAACTTCGGGCCGTCGGCAAATTCCCTAAGCCAACGTCTGTCAAAGAATTAGGGAGAATCATTGGTCTGTGTTCCTACATCAGACGCTTTATTCGCTATTTCCCCGCCATCATCTCACCCCGGACGAAACTGCTGTCACGCAACGGGCCCCTCACTTCGTGGTCGTCCCAGTGCGATGAAGCTTTCACGAAGCTCCGGCATCTACTTACGTCTCCACCAATTTTGCGCCGCTTCTACCCGACAGCTCCTACTGAGGCGCACACAGATGCGAGTGGCGTCGGCCTCGGTGCTGTTCTTGTCCAACACAAACAAGGGTTTCCTGAATATGTCGTCGCTTATGCGAGTCGTACGCTTACGAAAGCTGAGACAAATTACACTGTGACGGAAAAAGAATGCTTGGCCATCATCTGGGCTCTAAGTCCCCGCCTTATTTATATGGTTGTCCATTTGACGTAGTCACGGACCACTATGCACAACGTTGGCTGTCGTCCTTGAAGGACCCCTCGGGCAGTCTTGCTCGATGGGCACTTCGCCTGCAGGACTACGATGTCCGGGTGCTGTACCGCAACGGACGCCAGCATTCTGACGCCAACGCCCTCTCGCGCTCTCCCTTGCCTGAGAATGCCTGCTCCTCACTATCCAAGATAATTGTTTCTTCGCTCGACCTTAACACCCTCGCTTCTGAGCAACGGAAGGACCATTGAATTGCCTCCCTTATAGACTTGCTTTCTAGTTCGTCGGCACAACCAAGCACTCGCACGTTGCGTCGCCAAGCACGTCATTTTGCCACTCGCAACAACCTGCTGCACCGACGCAATTGTAACCCCGACGGACGCCAGTGGTTGTTAGTGGTACCCCGCAGTCTGCGTGCCGAAGTATGCGCAGCTTTCCATGCTGATCCACAATGTGCACACTCCGGAGTTTTCAAGACCTACCAGCGCCTTCAACAGCGGTATTACTGGCGCGGGATGTATAGCTACGTTCACAAGTTTGTTCGCTCTTGTCCCGATGGCCAGCGCCGGAAATCTTCACCCTGCCTTTCGCCAGCTGGTCTGCAACCTTTACCTTGCCCTACCCGGCCGTTTGGGACGCGTCGGCATCGATTTGTATCGGCCTCTTCCCCTGACGTCCAGCTGGAAATCGCTGAGCCATTGTGGCCGTCTGACCACCTGACCCGATACGCTGAAACAGCCGCCCTACCGGCAGCTACAGCGCGCGATGTTGCCTCCTTCCTGCTTCAACGATTCATCCTGCGACATGGGCCACCCAGGAACTACTCAGTGATCGTAGGCGTGTCTTCCTGTCCGAAGTTGTTGAAGCCATTATCAAGGAGTGCCACGTTTGTTCATCGCACAACTGCGACGTACGACCCCAAACCAATAGCCTACAGAACGTTTCAACCGTACGCTCGGGGACATTGCTTGCTATGTACATCGCCCCCGACCACACTAATTGGGACGTCATTCTGCCATTTGTTCCCTACGTGTATAACACTGCCACTCAGAGCACCA
>NC_051156.1:131042740-131080197 GCF_013339745.2 Dermacentor silvarum | reverse complement strand
GAAAGGTTCAGCCAGCCATGTTATTTCCATTGGGACGGTTGCAGTTTCGTACACAGGCATGCAATAATAAAAAAAGGCATCTTTCCCACGTGTTTTGAACACTTCTACTGGCCCTTTAAATGACATCGTGCCACAGCTGCATCAGCAATGGCTAGTAAGGTCTTGTCAGTGCCGTGAAGCCTACCCTACAGCCTCGTCGTCTAGCCACGTCAAGAATTCAACCAGTGGTTCATCTACGTTTTTCACATTTTTACTTGATGATAAGCCTAAAAAAAAAAAAAACTTGCAACTCCAGAACTACTGAACGAAGAACAAGAACAGAGAAAGCCGGAGGAAAGTGCATCAGAGCATAACAGCCGAGGAAAACGTCCAGTCCAAGGTAGGCCTTATGATGCCAAGCAGCATGACAGCTGCAATCACCTACATGGCGACCACTGTGTTGAAGTTGGTGCAACTCTCGAATGGGTCAGCATCTTGGAGAATAATATTGCTTATTTTGCAAAAGACTAAATACTGTGCAATGACTGTTTTGTGTGACATCCGCATGTTGATCGTGCTTGTCGAAAATATGATGTGCCCCACTTTCCATGATCGGAAAGTCGTCCGCATGGGAGCTGGCAGAAAGGCACAATGGACTTCCATCATTTCTCGAACTGCATTGTGAAAACGACGACGCCCTTCATCTGTTCTTTCGTCTATGCACAATGCATGTCACGTTATATGGCGTTCGTGGCTCAAATGGACACTACGATGGCGGGACTTCGTGTAACACCTCTGCCATAAACTGAAGGCAGTGCGGGCCACACGAGCCGGCCATGATCAACTTTCTAGATTCTGCTGGTGCGGTATTCTTGGGCGATCACTTTTGGAAGTTTTATCTTTTCATGAGATTTTGCATGACTCGGCCTTGGATGCGTCGGCATATACGGCTGACAGCGTAGGTAACAGCTTGGCATAGTGCCAGAAATGCTGTTGACTGTATACGCCTATCGGGTGCCGATTTGTGTGAAATCTCATGAAAGTAATAGTATCTCCAAAAGTATCGCCTAAGAATACCGCCCCTGTATTGTTTGCCTGTGGAAACTGATGCATCAGCGAGCTTTTTATGCAATAACCAAGAAAATCCATACTACTGCCATGAAAGCGGAGAGTGAGAACTTGAATCAAGCCAGAGCCGTGACAAAACAGTCGACTGGCAAAAGGGATGTGGAAGAGTCCTGCCGCAGTGTCCTGTAACAGTACAACTTACGATGCAGGAGAGTTATAATTACTTTTCATACATTATGGCGGCACTGCTGAACGTATGGCCAGTTTTTGTACATATTCAGCTGCATTTTGATGAGTACAGTTTTAAATCTTTCAACTGTGTTTTTCTGTATAGTAAGTTTTGTGCAATATTTACTTTCTGTGCATACTGTTAAGCACATGTGAAATTGCCATATCTGCATGAAATTTTTGCAATAAGTCGCACATATGTTTATGAAATTACAAATCATATGCAAAGGCTTCATGAAGTAGGGCTATGGTAAGTTATACATGTCTTTTTTTTTTCTTTTTTTTACATTTTCATTTTTATATGTAACGTTTCGGCATACTATTAAACATACAAGTATATCACATGAAAATGCCATATTTTTGTCATGTTTTGTTGCAGAGCGAAAACTACAAAGCTATATAAAACTTGAAAACATATTTTAAAAGAGAACAACCAAAAAGTAACATAATTTTAAATATGTTTGGAGAGATATTTTAAAAAATGCTCTCTTGAGTAACATCTCCTTAAAAAAATCATTTTTCTTGAGTTGGAATGTATGCATAGGCTTTTTGATAAAGTTCCAAACTTCGTGCAAAAACAAATATTTGGTTGTGTGTTGTTAACTTTGCAGCATATCAGCTTCTCAGTATGTACGTTGTATTAAAAATCAATTATGACATCATGCTTTGGCATACTAAAATATAGAAGGAGTTAAAAATTTTGACCATCTACCCTTTTTCCTATCTTAAATTGTCCTGCTGGAAAACGTTCATGCTGCAGCAGGTGGCGTTCTCCTGCTGAGCATCCAGTCATGGGTTCAATTTCTGTTCAAGGCTGCCACATTCCATTGGGGCAAGAATGCTAAAATACCTGTGTACCAAGCTTTGGGTGCACATTAAAAGTCCCAGGTAGTCAAAATTAACCTTTAGAGCCCTCCATTAGTCTCTCTTGTATCCCTTGTGGCGTTTCAGGATGTTAAACCCTATCATTCAATTAATCTGGTGTGACACCTTATTATACTTAACTCAGGTGCAGCAGATTATCCTCTCTAACAAACATTCATGATCTTTTCACATTGTCACTTCAGACTAAATCAGAGGAAGCAGCTTTGAGATTCTTACCTGAATGAACAATGAGGAAGCCTTCTTTGGCTTTAATTAATGCTGCAATATTCAAACAGAGGTCATGCAGACCTCTGCTTGTGCCCAGTAATTAGGCAAATTGGTGGATCATTATCACTGGAGGCTAAAGGGAACCGTTTGCACTTTAAGTTCATACAATTTATTTTGCTTAAAGGGTCAACTCTGTGGGCAGAAGCGTTCTTTTTTTTTTTTTTTTTTTTTCCCTTATTCTCAAACTTTTACCAGCTCCAGTTTAACTGTTAAATTTCACATTTGGAACACCTTGAACTGCAATCATTGTTTTAGGAGTGAACATGTCCCTTTCTGATTTGTTTTGCAATGAACACATCTGTAATACTCACAAGTAAAAAGTTTTTTGTGCATGGGTTCAACTGCAGAAAACATGTGGACTTCAAAATCTTTGTGCAGTTTTATAGTAAGAATAGTTGAGTACAGCTTGGACTTTCAAGTGTGTGCTTAAACATTCCTTTTATGTACAATTTGAACTCGTCAAGAAGATAAGGCTTCATAGTATGCTTTAGTGTTAGATACACAATGAGAGCTGCCTGACGTAATTCACCTTGTTTGAATAGAAACGTTGCCAGACACTATGAGCTTGTAGGGCAAGTCCCCCTTATTACTATGTACAACTGGCTGAGTAAGCAGGGAGCAGAGTTTGATTGTCAGTAGGATTCAGGAGTGTTCAACATTGGCTTTATCTTGTCACAGGTATGGGATCCACCTATGGGATATCCACTGTGACAAGTCTGGGAAAATCGTGCTGCATATGTGTATTATGCCGAGCTCTGCTTTGAGTTGACAGCTCTTGCCAT
Source organism: Dermacentor silvarum (assembly GCF_013339745.2). Classification (NCBI taxonomy): domain Eukaryota; kingdom Metazoa; phylum Arthropoda; class Arachnida; order Ixodida; family Ixodidae; genus Dermacentor; species Dermacentor silvarum. Next base: position 131,076,988 of record NC_051156.1, on the reverse strand, counting down.
CGACTTCTGTCATGATCTGCACATGCTGGTATGTGTCTTCATTATTTACTTGTTGTATATTTTGTAGCAGGTCTGCAATGTTATTTTAACCACCAAGTTTTGTGCCACGACGGTTCCTTTATGGTCCCAAGGTGAATGCAAAAAGAATGACAAATTCATGCGTACTAACGAAAGTTATTCATCTTAAAATTCAAAAATAAAAGCAGACAGGAAAAAAGTATACCATTTCTCATTTCACTCACCCAGCAAGGACTTACGGTGCTTCCAATCACAATGCAGCTTACATTCAGTGGTAGTGGAAGGTATCTTTCCATTGTGGCTTTCCAATGACAACCTGCAGCCGCACTTTTAGACGGATGTTCTTGCTATGGCTACAATCGCCTCAAGTACCACATGTTGGTGGAACGCTGGTACAGTAGAACCCCGCTGATAACGTTTTTCACGGGATTGTTAAAAAAAAAAAAAAAAAAAAACGTAAGAGCCGAGAAACAGGAGAAATTGAGAAATGAGAGTAGGGGGGGGGGGGGGGGGGGTGAACTGCACACAATTTTATTTTAATTATTACATTTGAAAAAAAGTCACATTTTCGGTGAAAAGCCGAAGCATCAATTGAGATAGCAAAGTAGTAGACAGCTATACAAAGTAATGATAGTAGTTTTATCATTCGTATAAACTTGTAAACATTCGCTTATTAACTATATTAACAAGCATGTACGCACAGGCAAACATGAACACATCACACTCGAAGAGCGCAGACACTCGCTGTCAAAATGCTGGCCTGAGGAAGCGCGGCAGCAGCAGCGAGTGGTGTGACCTTCGTGCTATCTATTGCTTCAACACAAACTGAGCGCCGAGAACACAGCACGCACAAAGCTACGAGCCGCCGACGCACCTACACTGCCTAGAGTCTGCCCCCAATGCAGATCGCTTTTCAAGAAACGCCCACCCCCCGCGACCGTGCTATATGCGGAGCATGCAGTCGAACGCAGTACAGTTAAACCTGCTTATAACGAACCTCCATATAACGAATTCCTGGATATAACAAAGTTTTTGTATTCCCCGCCGTTACTCCACAGAAGCACATGTATTTGAGACCTCTACGTAGATAAACAAAGTGGCAGTGGGAGACCCCCTCGAAATAACGAATTTTCCCCTTCGACAACCTAAAGATTGTGCCCCAAATTTTGTCATTTTTGCGCGAGCAGCAACGGAAGCACCTTCTCCGCCGAGACGGAATGCAAAGCGAGCGCACGTGTGCGTGCATGCGAGCGTGTCCGAGGCGGGCCTGCATCCCTCGACCCGGCGATCTTGCCGCCGCGGGCGTGACCTTTCCCCCTCCCTTCACTCAAACCTCATCCTGCCACTTGCTGCAGCTGGCCTAGCCCGCCAAGCCAGCACTCTCCTTTTCCAGTTGATGTTGCCGAGGGCACTGGCAGACGCTGTGACACATTACCCTCGATGAGCGCGGACACACCCTCGATGAGCGCTGTCAAACGCTGGCGGCATGTGGAAGCGCCGCTGCAGAAGCGAGCGAAGTGACCTTCGTGCTGTTGTCTATCGCTTCAACCCAAACTGAGCGCCGAGAACACACAGCACGCACAAAGCTACGAGCCGCCGACGCACCTACACTCCCTAAACACTGCCCCAACACAGATCGCTTTCAAGATACGGCCCGCGCGCCACCGCACAATACGCAGTTGATGCCAGAGTACAGTACAACGCCACTCGCTATCCCTCCCCCCCTCGCTTCCTTGCCGGTGTCTCGAGCACAACGAAAGAAGGCGCATTTCCTCCCTGCTTTTCTTTCTTGCGCGCGAGATTTAAACGCGTTCATCGGCTCCCCTCGCACATACAGCATATGGCGCGCGGCGACTGCGTGATCGCCCTTGGACTTTATACGGAACATCTATGAGCCAAAACCAATTTTAGGGCCACAACGCGTCATAGACACCATCTTTAGATAGCAAATACGGATCTTAAGGGCCATACTTTTGCTGGCGGAAACCCAAAATACGTCATAGTTGTCGCCCCCGCACTTTGGGCAGCCAATGCAATCGTCAAGCCACTAAGCCAAGCGACATGAAAAGTCAAAATGGCCGCTCGGGCCGGCGTGGGATGGCAGTTCGCAACATATGATGTGGGAACAGTCTCACAGTTCATTGCATTGGGTTCTACCAGTGCATAGGGTTCTATGGGAGCTGTGCCGGGACCGGCCGAAAACGACATAACAGCCAGGAAAACGCAGCACCCGGAAACGTAACAGCGGGGTTCTACTGTAACACTATACAACGGTACGACGACATCGTGACACTCGCTCTTCATTTCTGATGCCTCGCGCTTGTGTGAAACGACACGCGTCCACGCATCCAGTACCTGTTGTGACATTCCAAGGATGAGTGCTTCGACGAAAACAGAAAACGGGTGCGCGTTACAATCGAGGGCGCGTTAGAATCGAGTAAATACGGTAGCGTTTCTTTTTCGAATTTTCGTGCCGAACCTGCACATAACGAAATCCTCTTTGTAACGAAGTTTTTCGGGAATTTGTCAATTTCGTGATATCCAGGTTTAACTGTATATGTGGACAACGCCGCCCCCAGCTCTCTCCCCCCCTAGTGCCTCAAGCGTGGCGGAAGAAAGCGCGCTTCATCACCGCTTTTCTTTCATGCACGCACGCAAGATTTAGCCGCGGTCATCGGCTCCCCTTACACATTCACTCGCACATACAGCATACGGGCACAGTGACATCGTTATCACCCTTGGACTTTATGCGGAAAATCTATGCGCCAAAACCAATTTAGGGCCCCAATGCATCATAGACACCATCTTTAGATAGCAAATACAGATCTCAGTTGCTGGCGGAAACCGAAAATACGTCACAGGTGTTACTTTGGGCGGCCAATCCCATCGTCAAACCACCAAGCCAAGGAACATGAAAAGTCAACATGGCCGCTCGGGCCGGCGCAAAGTGGCAGTTCGCAACGCATGATGCTGGAACGGTCCCACAGTTATGACGCAACAGTGGGCTTACCGATGCATTGGGTCCTATGGGAGCTATACTGGGAGCTATGCCAAAAATGACATAACAGCCAGCAAAACGCAGCACCCAAAAACGTAACAGTGGGGTTCTGCTGTAGCAGCATCTTGTGACGGCTTTCTTCAACCATGACACCTGAGAAACCTTTGCGTTTTGCGTTGTTTTCTCAAAAGAGGAAAAATTCTAGTACTACAACTAAACCTCGATATAACGAAGTCAGTAAAAGAGGCAATTTGCATTGTTATATCGAAATTTTGCTAAATTGAAATTGGACCCTTTATGCAAATTTGAATGAGAACGAGTTTATTTTATAGAATTTTAGAGTCAGTGACGAAAGATACGATTTCATGCCATGTCAACAATATTTTCACATCAACGGTGTGAAGCGAAGCCAACCACACTTTATGTCCACTCTGCCCCTTGGCTGATAGTGTTCCCCACGATGCTATCATGAAAAACACCGGCAGCAGAGAGCGAATGCTTCGTCTGCTTCTGGCTTCAGTGCGTCTCCGAAACTCAAGATTATGCAACCTCCTGTACCAAATGTGTGGGAAGACAGGTCACATGATGCCACACCATCCTGGCACCTAAAAAAACATCTCCACACCTCTAAAACAGGGTGCTTGTGCTGCGTATGCGCTCAGCTGTGCTGACAGCCATGCGCAGCCGTGGCCGTGCTAGAAAACGAAGCGCGCGCCAACCTGCTTCTCACCTCCTCCCCTCTCCCCTCGTGCATGCTTAATCACATTACCACGAGCTGGCTTCCCTTCCCCCTTTCTCCTGGCTCGCATGCGAAGACGGAGCTCATCAAGCCAACATTCTTGGCTCACCCTTGCATGCTTTCACTTGCACCCAAAGCATACAACACGCAGAACACGATAAGATCTTATTGCACTTGGACTTTATAAGGTACACGAACCTGCTCCGCTTCAGTGGTCGCTATTGGTTGGGTGGTATGTAATTTGAGAAGTGGGTTTGGGCATGCAGCTGCTTGTAATTGAACCATTTGACCATCTGCCTCCACGGAAGTTTCCATTTATTGTCTCATATTGCTTCGCGACGGCAGTGAAATTTCATTATATTGAAATCATGTATAAACACACTTCATTATATTGAGGCTCTGAATACACGGTGTTCTATGCACAAGAAGTTATAAAAAGTTAAATACTTTGTTATGTCGAGAATTTTGTTATATTGATGTTTGTTATATCGAGGTTTGGCTGTATATGCTAATGATTGTTGCTGCTGACACCTTTGCACCAGCAGGTAGGTAGAACATGTTCATTGCAATTATAGTTTTGCGTGCTCTAGTTGACGTTAGGATCACAAGAATGTGGCACCAAGGCTTTTGTGTGCGTCTGTGTCTCCAGCGTACCTGTATTGAGCAAGCTGTAATATGTTTACGGGCAGTCTAAACCTCTTTATTGAGTTTCTCTTATATGGCTGAATTGGAACACAATACCCTACAAAGAAATGAGGCTGTGTGCATCATCCTGTATGATGATACTCCTTTGGAAGAGCCTGTATTGCCACCAAGCCCGATGCAATGCGTGGTGAAGAGCACGCTTTCTGTAAACTGTTGGACAGTACACCTAGTTTTAATTGCAACCATTTATAATTTATGTTGTACAGTGAAAGGACATTTTTGTAGCCTTAAAAAGCATAAAACATGCTTTTTTATAAAGTCATGACTACATGCACAGCATTTACATGTAGAGTATGATCTTCACATGTAGAGTATGATCTTCCTACCCAACAAATCAGAATGAGCAGCATATTATGTATGGGTCATGTGCCTTCTGGTGCCTCACATCCACTGCTGAAAATCATTGGGGTGGTATGCTGCAGTCGGTGCGGAAACTGATTTCTGGGGCAAATATAAAATATTAAATACTCTAATCATGGCCCTTTAACTGCTGCTGAAGTATCTTGAAGTTCTATGTTTGCATTGCAAGGCCCCTTTAAATTTTCATATTTGTTAAGGGTTGCAACCCTGTACAAGCATTTATGGTTTTATTGAGTTGTATGATGCAGATAGTATTTGCATTAAAGCTTTGCAGTATGGGCTGATAGTATGATGAAATAATGAATTTTAATGTTGTATAAGCCATTCCACATTAGTGCACTTCTCATTCTCCAGTTTTACTGTTGCCCATTCGCTGCAGGTTGACTCAGCTTAAGATGATGATTGAATACCACACATTTGTGCTCTTAAGTAGCATTTATTGTGCTTTCTCTAATCGAGAGCGTATCAGATTTCTGAGGCAGTAACAGAGATTCTCAGATCAAGTGGTCAATAGAATAAGAATTCTCGCTTCTTATTCTGGCCAAACACCGGACACACTCTGGTTTATAAGACAGCTACAAGCAGTCCCGCAGCCAAGAATCTGGCTTTTCAGAGTAATTCAATTGCCATGAATGTCACTACTTCAGAGGTGTAATTGTTCCCTAAAAGTTATCAGAAGTATATTGTTTATTAGTACACTTAACATTCGTTATCTCGAATTCATAATACCATGGAAAAACTTGAGATAAGTAAGGTATAGTGTGCCAGCCACCTATTGCAAATTCAGAAACTTAAATCTGGGATTGTTCAGCTGCTGTCTGTGGATTAAAAGCATTTGAAATATGTTACACAGCATATTCACATATATTTGAATGGCTTTTTGGCTTGGGGCATGCTTATTGAGTGCCTGCACATCTCACTGCTTATAGTGCTGCCACTTATGGTGGGCATGCACATGGTTATATTATGGCTTAACCCAGGACCACAGACAGAACTTCACTGTCAAAGTTGATGAAATATTTACACGAAGCAGTGCCAAGAGGGAGTCAAAAGTTGTTATCTCCAGATATAGCATCCTCTCAATGGCATCTACTTCTATGCCATCTTGTGATGAGCAGGTTCTTTTGTGTTAATGTTTTCTGGCGGTTCTCTGAGGCGGAGCCTCCCAGAACCCAATCGAGGACAAAGCCGTTCGTTGAGAAACACACAAACTTTTAATAATTAAAACTAGAACGAAAAGAAAACTATAAACCAAACACACAAAGATAAAATGAAAACATGCAGCTAGAACGCTTAATGATATCGGGCAAGTTCGGGCAGGAAGCGGGCATGTGCGCGTGCTATAGTCTCGACGCGGAGTAGCGGAGACGAGATGACGAGATGAGCGGTGTTGGTCTCACCAAAACTCGTGTCGGAACGTCGTAAAGGCTACCAGAGCGTGGCAGCGCTGGCTCGGTAGGAGAAGACAGGCGGCTCGGCAGCACGAGTTGACGGCGGCGGCGTCCTGGCCGAGAGCTCGGGCCCGTAGCCCGACAGCTCTCGTTCTGCCCACGGGCGCAGACGCTCACCGGCCTCGGGCAGCAGCAGTTGACAATCGGGCAGGGTGGCGATGCCCGGGAAGGCAGGCGGCTTGGCAGCAGGGGTTGACGGCGGCGGCGTCCTGGCCGGGCAGCTGGTCGTGGAGCTCGGGCCCGTAGCCCGACTGCTCTCGTTCTGCCCACGGGCGCAGACGCTCGCCGGCCTCGGGCAGCAGTTCTCGAACGGAAGAGTGGCGACTCCCAGGAACGGGTTGGCAGGAGGCCCCGGCCGGGTGAAGTCCTGGTGGCTCGGGTCCGGAACCCGACGGCCGTCTTCAGCTCCCGATCCGGTGGCCGACCTTGTCCTGGTGTCGCTTCTGGAACTCCTCTCCCTACTGCCAGCGCGGCTCCTTTTTCTGCTGCTCTGGTCGACTCGTCGATTTCTCATTGGCTGCTCGAGGCTCCGTGTTCCCCTGTGATTGGATTGGCTTTATTTCTTTTGATTTCTTTTCTTGCGCCGCGTATTCACGCGCCGGACGGTCTTCGGCGTCGTCGTTTTCGGCGCGGCGCGGTAGAGCGGCGCGTGCTCTCCTTGTCGTCTGCTTCTTGTTTGAAATGCACCGCACCTTGTCGCACACCACGCACACCACAAATATCACCGTCGCGCACCACTGCACCGTGTCGCGCACCACACATCACATAAGCCCCTTTTTTATAAAGTTTTCTGAAGGAAAACTGCCGCTTAGTGCGGGACACATTTCCCGTATGCTCGGAAGACCACAGTTATTGTTCGTTCACGAGTTTGCACTATTTATGGCATAGTTCACGTAGCAAACACAATTATACATAAAGGAAAAAAAATAACACTGATTCAGACAAAGCACAACAAAAAATGTGACATTAAAGACTAATAGCATGGTACTGCGATGATACGACCTTGCTTGAGTAACTGCAAGATCAAGAGGCGTCGGGTTGTAGTCCCCCCTGTATTCTACTCATGTAATCCGCCCCAACATTTTCGGATCCCTTGATATGTTCTACATGAAAGGTATATTCTTGTAGAGCTAAACTCCATCGCAATACCCTGCTATTAAGGTGCTTTGCTCGTGACAAATATTGCAATGGTTGGTGATCAGTTTGAACTATAAAGTGTGTTCCGTATAAAAATATGTGGAACCTTTCTATAGCCCAAACTAATGCCAAGCACTCGCGCTCAATTGCTGAGTAGTTTTGCTCTCGAGGCAATAGCTGACGGCTAGCATATGATACGGGGTGCAAAACTTGATTGTGTTCCTGCATAAGGACTGCGCCGATGCAAGTGTCGGAGGCGTCACTGCGGAGTATAAACCCGCGTTTAAGATCTGGAGCCTTCACTATGGGTCCGGACGCTAGCGCCTGTTTGAGCGTTTCAAAGGCGGCTTCTCTTTCGGCGTTCCAAGAGACCTTGTTCTTTTCCATCTTCTTGGTCATTTCCGTTAGCGGCTGCGCCTTCTCTGCGTAGTGAGGAATTAGATCCCGGTAGTATCCTGCCAATCCGAGAAACGAACGTAGTTGTCTCTTAGTCTCGGGTCGTGGAGCTTTTGCAATCTTCGCAATTGTGCTCTCTATCGGCTGAATTGTCCCACCTCCAAGTTGATGTCCCAGGAAAACTATCGATCTTACGCCAACCTCACACTTCTGAGGCTTGATTGTCAATCCAGCTTCTCGGACCCTGTTTAACAGGCAATGGAGGGTTTCTATGTGTTCCCTCCAGGTCATGGTAGCGATGAGGACGTCATCAATGTAGTGGACTACATTTGGAATGCCCTGGAGGAGAATTCTCATTAGTCGAGTAAACACCGCAGACGCTGTCTTGATCCCGAACGGCATATAGAGGAAATGGTAATGTCCGGACTGAGTGGAAAATGCTGTTTTTAGACGGGAACCCTTTTCAAGTGGCACTTGCCAATATCCTTTAGTGAGGTCAAATTTAGAGAAAAATCTTCTTGTGCCGACCTCAGCGAACATCACGTCTGTCCTTGGTATAGGTTCTGCGTCTGAAACCAAGACGTCATTGATGCGACGGAAATCAATGCAAGCACGGTAGCTCTTGTCGGGCTTCTTTACCAGCACCAAGGGCGAATTATAAGGAGAGTCGGACCGTTCAATCACCCCAAGCTGCAACATATCTTGCACTTCTTTCTCGACTACTTCCTTCATTGCGAAGGGCTAATGGATATTGCATAGTGTTAATCGGTTCGGAAACTGTGAGTTGAAGATGACACTCCAATAAGTTAGTCTTTCCGGGTACTTCGGAAAAGACGTCCTTGTGGGTGGCTAGGAGCCTGCGAAGTTCCGCACGTTGACTCTCCTGAAGGTCATCGCCCAGTTTGATGGCTTCTATACCTGAGCCTTCATTTGTTTTGAAGGTAGGTATAGGGGTGTCCGTCTCCTCCTCCTCCACCACGATAAATGACGCTGATTGTGGGACACTTTCCGATTCCCGCTCTTCATAGCGCTTCAGCATGTTGATATGGAACAACTTTGTAGTATGTCCCAGGTCCAGCCAGTAATCAAAATTGTCTTTTTTTCCTGTGACCAAGAAAGGCCCCTTCCAGTGCATCAACAGTTTGTTTGCCGTCGTGGGAAGCAGGATAAGGGCACGGTCTCCAACTTTCAGCTGACGAGTCTTGCTTCCCCGGTCATAGTAATATTTCTGGTTTGTTTTAGATCGCGACAAGTTCTCTTGTGCCAACTGTACTGTCTTCTCCAGACGATCTCGGAGATCCAAGACATACCCATATGTGGTCTTGATTTCTTCACCTAGGTGGTCACCTGTCCATAATTCCTTAAGCAGACTGAGTGGACCTCGGACGTGTCGACCGTAGATCAACTCGAAAGGAGAAAACCCCATACTGGCTTGAGGCACTTCCCGATACGCAAACAAGAGGGGTGCTAGTAATCGGTCCCATGACTTCGGTTCTTCTTGGCACATCTTGCGTAGCATTTGTTTCAGGGTGCCATTAAATCGCTCCACCAAACCATTACACATGGGATGGTACGGCGTCGAGCTAAGATGTTTAATAGCCAGCAAGTCATTTATTTCTCTCATTAGCTCCGATGTGAAACAGGAGCCCTGATCGCACAGTATCTCACGTGGAAATCCAATGCGAGAGAACATTTCTATCAGTCCTTCGGCCACCGTAGCCGAATCGATCGCAGGCAAAGCTATTGCATCTGGGTATCGTGTAGCGAAATCCACCAGGGTCAATATATATCGGTTACCCTTATTTGACGTAGGCTTTAAGGGTCCAATTATGTCCACCGCCACTCTTTCAAATGGAGTGTCTATTAGAGGCATGCGCGCAAGAGGTGCCTTGCCCACCTTGCTCTTAGGGTACGTTCGCTGGCATGTGTCGCAAGAGCGTACGTATCTTCTTACTGCTTCTTGGACTCCTGGCCAGTAGAAGGATTCGAGAACCCGATCGATCGTTCTTTTGATTCCTTGGTGCCCTGACATCAGACTTTCATGCGCCAAAGTGAGGACTTGGCCACGTAATCTTTGGGGTACTACCACTTGTTGGATCGTTTTGCCCGAGGGTAGCCGGTAATGACGGTACAGCACTCCCTTTTTTACTTCGAATGAGTAGGATGCTGATCTTTTGCCTTGAAACACTTGACCAACTTTGTTCCTGCAGGACTCTAAGGTCTTATCTTCGTCCTGGGCCGCGATAAGATCCTTCCTGATTATTTTCAGGGCGCTGATATTGACCTTGGATGAATTCGGCTGTTCTCGGCTCTTGATGCCAACCAGAACAGAATCCGGGGAATGGTCTTCTCCCTTGGTTCTTGTTCCACTTACTTCACAATCTTGGTTGGGCCTTTTTTCCATCAGCCTTTCTTTCCAAGTTTTATCGGGGTCATGAACTTCTCGTGATCCTGGTACATTTCCGACAATGATATCATATAGAGGCGCTGTCATACACTTGACAATCGACGTACCCGAAAAATAAGGTGAATGAATTTCAACCTCAGCCTCGGGAACTTTGATGCTACTGCCATCCGCCAAGACCAGCTTAGCGGTGGTACCTGTCAAAGCCTTGTCTGGCACGAGGGAACGACGCACTACTAGCGTATTGCTTCCCGTATCTCGCAAGACAGACGCAGTCTGTCCGAAGATTATGCCCTTTAGCACTGGCATCTTGCGTACTGCAGCCTTTGTGTGGGTCTTCACCGCGCTAGCCATGTCTTCTTGTTTAACCACTCGTGAGTTGGCCCCTTCTTCCAGGTGCTCTTCTGGCGACAATAGGCAAGACGTCTTCTTGGGTGAACCGTTTTTCTTGGCACAGGCTTTGATATCATGCCCGGGCTTACGGCAGTATCCGCAGTATGGTTGCCTCAGTTTAGATCGGCAATCCGATGCCCCGTGGCCTAGTTTTCCACATACAAAGCATCGTACAGCAGTTCTCTCGGATGAACTTCCGCTTTTCTGCATAGGGTTACTGCTTTCCGTTTTCTCCCGGAATATTAACAAGTTGGGCTGTCTCTGAGCCTCTAAGAAATTGTCAGATGCTTCTGCCATGTCATCTAGCTGGCGGTAGCTCTTCTCGCGCAGAAAGAGTGCTAACCGATGGTGACAGTTGTTCATAAACTGCTCCGCCACCACTAGGTTGCGAAGCGCCAAATACTCCTTTTCGGTCTTTGACATTTCCACCCATCGATCAAAGAAACTCAGTAGCCTAGCTGCGTATTGTTTTCCAGTTTCGCCATCTTGGGGTTTGCTCTGCCGGAACTTCTCCCGGTAGCCCTCCGCCGTAAAACGAAAACGCTGGAGCAACGCCAACTTGACTTTATCGTAGTCGAGGGAGTCTTCAGGAGACAGACGTCCAAAAACCTTTAGAGCTTCTCCGCTCAAACATAAGCTTAGAGCCGTGGCCCATTTGTCTCTAGGCCATTCTTGTCCGGTGGCGACCCTTTCGAACCTTTTCAAGTAGGCGTCCAAGTCGTCCCGGCTTTCATTGAATCCTGGTATTAAACTGTGAGGATTAACGCTGAAGGGTGCACTCCATCCAGGCCCTCGGTCAGCCGTCCTTGTCTCTCTGGCAGCGTCCGTTGCAGCCATTTGAAGGCGCAACTGAAGCGTTCGCTCCTCCAATTCTAATTGCCGCTGACTTGTCTCTCCACGATTGCCCTCCGCTTCTGCGACTTTTAGCCGCAGCTGTAAGTTCCTCTCCTCAGATGCAAGCTGTGCCTTTTTAGCTTCGCGCTCCGCAGCCCGTTCTTCGCGTTCCGCAGCCCGTTCTTCTCGTTCCGCAGCCCGTTCTTCTCGCGCTCGCGCCTCCTGCTCGTCTAGCCACGCTTTTAGTTCTGCTCCCTCTAGCCCCATGCGTTCCGCTAAAGCTAACAGCTCTCGCGTGCTAGCCATGGTTTCAAGCTCTTATAATCGACAAGAAAATTCAAACAAACGGCTTTGTCCTGTCTCGCGGACGCCAATTTGTGATGAGCAGGTTCTTTTGTGTTAATGTTTTCTGGCGGTTCTCTGAGGCGGAGCCTCCCAGAACCCAATCGAGGACAAAGCCGTTCGTTGAGAAACACACAAACTTTTAATAATTAAAACTAGAACGAAAAGAAAACTATAAACCAAACACACAAAGATAAAATGAAAACATGCAGCTAGAACGCTTAATGATATCGGGCAAGTTCGGGCAGGAAGCGGGCATGTGCGCGTGCTATAGTCTCGACGCGGAGTAGCGGAGACGAGATGACGAGATGAGCGGTGTTGGTCTCACCAAAACTCGTGTCGGAACGTCGTAAAGGCTACCAGAGCGTGGCAGCGCTGGCTCGGTGGGAGAAGACAGGCGGCTCGGCAGCACGAGTTGACGGCGGCGGCGTCCTGGCCGGGCAGCTGGTCGTAGAGCTCGGGCCCGTAGCCCGACAGCTCTCGTTCTGCCCACGGGCGCAGACGCTCACCGGCCTCGGGCAGCAGCAGTTGACAATCGGGCAGGGTGGCGATGCCCGGGAAGGCAGGCGGCTTGGCAGCAGGGGTTGACGGTGGCGGCGTCCTGGCCGGGCAGCTGGTCGTGGAGCTCGGGCCCGTAGCCCGACTGCTCTCGTTCTGCCCACGGGCGCAGACGCTCGCCGGCCTCGGGCAGCAGTTCTCGAACGGAAGAGTGGCGACTCCCAGGAACGGGTTGGCAGGAGGCCCCGGCCGGGTGAAGTCCTGGTGGCTCGGGTCCGGAACCCGACGGCCGTCTTCAGCTCCCGATCCGGTGGCCGACCTTGTCCTGGTGCCGCTTCTGGAACTCCTCCCCCTACTGCCAGCGCGGCTCCTTTTTCTGCTGCTCTGGTCGACTCGTCGATTTCTCATTGGCTGCTCGAGGCTCCGTGTTCCCCTGTGATTGGATTGGCTTTATTTCTTTTGATTTCTTTTCTTGCGCCGCGTATTCACGCGCCGGACGGTCTTCGGCGTCGTCGTTTTCGGCGCGGCGCGGTAGAGCGGCGCGTGCTCTCCTTGTCGTCTGCTTCTTGTTTGAAATGCACCGCACCTTGTCGCACACCACGCACACCACAAATATCACCGTCGCGCACCACTGCACCGTGTCGCGCACCACACATCACAGTGTACAATTAGCTCTTTATTAGTTCAACACTAAGCTAGGTTAACACATCATATGGGCAGATTGATGAAGAGACAGTGTGATTAAATATTCCTCTCCTGCCTGATATTAAGACGTTCATTCGTGACGGGGTGGTCCGCCAGCTGTTCCTGCTTACCCAAAAATCCGCACAACTTTTGTCCTAGACCATGCAGCAGTCATTCGTCAGAAGCTTGGCGAGCTACCAGCATACTCAGGTTGCCACACCAATGACGCAGGCACAAGTCAGGCGGCTACCTAGGCTGATGACTCCCCTCAGCAGAATTCCACGGCTCAAGGTGGTCATCAGTGATTCCAAAAATGCGATAAAAAATTACGAATCAGGACGGATTACGGCAACCGCCGCCCAAATAATAAATGGAGCCAGGGGGCCCACGGAGCGACTACTGCTCGTGTGGGCGCCCGCGCTCCAGGGTCTCAGGGGAAACGAAGAAGCCCACAAGGTCGCCCAAGGTCTCACATTCCGGTTGGCTCCTGGCGCGTTTAACCCGCTGAGGACGTAGACAGAAATGAGGAACTGAGAACCTATCAGGAAACAACTACGCCTTACAGACGGAGTAGACAGGCTTTTCCGGCGGTGGACCGAAGGCTCAGTAAGAAAGAAGAAGTAGCACGGCGGAAGCTGCAGACAGGGGTCTTCCCAAACGCCGCGCTATACAGTAAATTCTATCCAGAAATCTTCAAACGACAGTGCAGATTCTGCAATGAAGTAGCCAATAAGGTACATATGGTATGGACGAGCGAAGCAATATATGATAGCTGAAATACGATAGAATCCTGGGAGGCCTTACTAGGCAATCCGAACAGCAAGACTCAACGCGAAATCATCAGCCAGGCTCTAGCTGCCGCTGAGTCCTTCGGGATCCCGGCCGACGGATAGAGGCGCTGCGGAGGAAGACCATCTTCTGCGGTGTTAATTGACTGGTGGAATTAAATGTTATTTCTCTCTCTCTCTCCCCGGCCCAGCTCTACTCCCTGTATTTCAGACGCCCACCACAATGGTATTTCGGGCCACAATGTCCCTGGCGCAAGCAGCGGGCCCGGGTTCAATCCCAGCGGGAAACGGGTACTTTCTTTTCGCAGTCCCAGCGTTAGCGGTTACGGATACTGGAGATCGCCGGTGGAGGCGGCGGCGGACCCCATCGTGAACCGAAACGGCTATTGGAATGAGCCCATAACAGCTTACGCGGTAAAAGAAGTCACACCCTCACCAGAACAGGGATTGGCCTCCCTGGCGCAGTATTCGGCCGCTACCTCCCTCGTGACTTCTAAGCGCAGTCGAGGACGACAGAAAAGTAGGTGCAGTGATGAACTTAGAAAATGTGCAGGCGCCAGTTGGCATCAACTAGCGCATGACAGGGGTAATTGGAGATCGCAGGAAGAAGCCATCTTCGTGCAGTGGATATAAATATAGGCTGATGATGATGTGCATCCTTTACCACGTGATGACGATACGTTCGATTGCTTGCTGGGCGCTGAATATTTCCCGCCAATGGAATCCTGGTCGGGCTATCGACCGGCCCCCTTGCCGCATGTGATCGCCCTAAGACTGCATTCGTCAGACGAGTCGGGGTACGGTGGCTAAATGGGTAGGTGTGCCGACCGGCGCGTCTGGAGTGTAGTTCACCGCTTCTCCGCGTCATGACGCAAAATTGGCGCTGCGGTCAGTGGAACGGTTCCGCAGCGCGCGTCGTCTGCTACAGGGGGCTGGCGGCGAGCAAAAAAAGTTGTCGCAGTTTCACCTGAAAGGCGAAGCATCAATTGCGATAGCAAATTTGAAGAGAGCTATACGGAGTAATGATAGCAGCTTTATCAGCTGTATAAACTTGGACATGCAGCAGCACCGGCAACACGCAGAACTGTTGTCGACGCCGCCGGCGTTTTGCCCGTGTTAACTCAAAATGCGTGCGACGTTGGTGACTGTTGCCGGAGCCTCTGATATAAATAGGCACTTGGTGCCGCCGCTAAACGTCGCCTCCCTTCCCTGCCCCCCTCGCCTCCCCCACAGCCTTTCGCGCGTCGGAAGGAGGTACGTTTACTCTACATATATGGTGATTGTAGAGGAGGGAAGAGACGCCTACTTCTGCAGCCCTTAAGGGAGCACAGCGCAGAACGCGCGTTTGTTCTCCGCCGTGCGTTCACTCCCCGTGAAAGCGCGCATCCCTCGCGCCCTTTCACTCGCACATACTGCGTTCGGCGGCGCGCGGCGACTTTGGCGCTGAGCCGTGCTCCCTCAAGGGCTGCAGAAGATAGCGCCAACCTTTCCCTTTCCCTCAAGAACCACTTACCACCGGCGACGATTTCACCTCCATTGACGTCATACGGAACCTCACGGCGATGGCGACGGCGACGCCGACGGCAGAAATCTGCTTTTGAGTGTCCATATAATTGCTATCGCCATAAAATAAAATAAAGCCCGTATTGGAATAGTTGTATGTCATCTGTTCGTGTCAGTTTCAAAGTGAAGAGCTCCGCGTCTCTCGTACTGTTTGCAAGTTCCTGAGCGATGTGGAATGTTCCAGGTCAGAAAAATGACCGGCGAGATTAGCGGCGGCATTGCTCGACCAAAGAAGGCCACCAAGGAGACTTACTGCTTCTCTCCGAACTGCAAGTCGCGCTCTAAATTTGTGAGAAAGACAGCGGAAATGTTCGCCTCGGGCTGCTCAGTAGCTTGCTCAGTATCGGCGACGTTAATGAGCAAACGTACACCGAAAAGCGCAAGTCGATGAGCTCCTCGACATTGGAAATTTGCAAGCCGCACATGAGGTGCTCAGCGCCTGCGACATCGAGCACCGCTGCGCTGCTACAGGGAAAGAAAAGTGACTCTAGGCTTATATTCTACATAGCAGGCTATGTAGCAAGAAAGTTCCTGCAAAGAACCAAGTGCTGCGATTGCACAGGGACATTACTGAATTCAACCGAATGAGTAGGTCAGGGCTGTTGCTCCCTTCTGAAGCACTAAAAAAACTGGTAGCATCGCTCGAAGACGCCTTCAAGCTGTGCTTCAGTTTAAAAGAGTTACGAAGGAACAGTATCGCCGACTTTGCATCCTTTCTGCAGCTGAATCCTCCGAATATGATCGGCTGTGAGCGGCTCAAGAAAGAGCTAACAAAAGATGTTGTGAAGTTCTATTTAATTACGCTCCTTTACTTTCTTGTCAAGGACAAGAACATTGCGAGCGGAGGCGTGTGCTGTGAATAATGTTATGATACGGTGGACCAACGTTGCGACCTTGCTGGCGCTAGGCTATTTATGTTGGTGCATCTGCTGACTCAAGTTATGAGAGCGTTTCTCGTATTTTAAATATATTCTTGAATTTTGCCCAAGACGTATTGCTTTATTTTATTGGAACCAAACAGTGAACCATGTGCACTTACCAACACAATTCGTCTCGTAACAACTTAAATACCGTAACTGAGGCAGCAATAAACACAATAGCTAGATTTCTCGAAATTGAAACTTAAGAACTTACTAAATATCACGTAAACACGTTTCCATATACCGTATAAAACCACTGCAGTATTGTTTTATGCATGGAAAAAATGCATCTACGTATTTAATGCAATGGGCTGGAGCGCCGCATTTGTACCAATAAATATGTGACCAAGAGCCAAGCTAGAAAATTTACTTAAGCATATCGTGTCTTCTGAGTAGACGACCGTAACGAATTCCCCATTCTCGCTTTGCTTACACTGCTCAAAACGGCATTGTATAACGCGTACTTCAAAGCTAGAGCAGAGGCAGTGATGGCAGCGATACTATCAGACACGCTGCTCGTCTACACAGCGCAGCCGACGTTGCGCGCAGCTCAGCCGTTATACTGTCCGCAGCGCCACTTCTGCGTGATGATGCGGAGAAGTGGGGAACTACTCTCGGTCGGCACACCTACCCATCTAGCCACCGTAGTCGGGGTATAAGAGTTGATATTGAGACTCTACAATGTGCTCTACATCTACATTGAGACTCTACATCTTGCTATTGAGACTCTACAATGTGCATGCCACTTTTGAGAGAACGATGTAAAAGAGCCATCGCGGTATGGAGTGTAACGACTGTCTGTGCCATTTGGACGAGAATGCCTTCTTTTCTCTTCATTTGAACAGCGGGGCCGTTGTAGGTCGAGGCTGGGCCGTCCGTCCGTCCGCCGGTCTCACGCAGGTCACATGACCAGAAGAGGATGACAACAGCGCCGGGGGAGGGCAGGTCACGTTACCAGCAAAGGAGGAGAGGCGCGCTGGAAGAGGAGGCGACCAATCGGAGGGCGAGCACTGAGGATATGGGGGGGGGGGGGGGGTAGAGGCGATGGAAACAAGTGAAGGTGTTTCTTTGCGGCGAGCCCTTTCGGATAATGCGCAGAGCTGCTGCCGACACCGTCCGCGTTTCCCCGCGTTCGCTCGGAACCCGCACGGTCTTCGTAACTGCAGCCGATTTCTCTGGCGACGGCTCAGCAAGTTTCGACCAGAGAACTGGGCACTCTTCGAGTGGCGTCGGAAGTCGCCATCTCTTCCCACTCGCAACGTTTCAATACAATAGATGTTCGAGTTACATATCTGTGTTTACTTGTGTTTATTTACAAATACTGCCGTCTCGGTGTGAGACATTGGAGGTGTGGGTACAAAAGTAGCCTAAATAGGCAAAATCACACACTATGCAGCATACAATCAGTAGAGCATGTTGCACATGTGCATGGTCAGTACAAACAATATTGAGTGTAAAGAAAGGCATGTATTCAATACAAAAAATAAAGAGTACACCAGCAGGTCTTAGAACTAATGAGAGATGTTTATACAATGTTTATGCGACAGATTTCTTTCGCGAATTGTGCGGGAGGTAACTGTCGAAGTGAGCCGTCAAGGCCATTCCAGAGTTCAACGGTTGACGCGTAAAATGAAAATTTAAAAGTGTTCAAGCGTGATTGAAATGGAACAAGGTTAAGGGGGTGAGTGCTTCGAGTTGCACGCGCAGCACATTACACAAATGAAACCGGTGCCGCAATAACCGACGACCCGTGTATGATTTTATGCAAAGTGATAAGATGCTCACACGTGCGTCTGTGTGCAAGTGTGTCAAACGATAGGCCATGGGCATGTGAAGAAGGTGAAAAATGCCGGTCATATCTGTTGTAAATATATCTGATCGCTTTGTTTTGCAGAGATTCCAATTTGTTAGCGTCACAAGAAGAATAGGGTGACCAGACAACGGACGCATACTCCAAAACTGGCCTGATCAGTGTCTTGTATGCAGTTAGTTTGCAATCCTTAGTAGCATCCTTCAATGTACGTTTTAAATATGCTAATTTGCGAAGTGCCTTCGAGTGGTGGCAGTCTATGTGTTTCTGCCATTTCATGTTACGAGCAAGAGTTACCTCGAGATACTTGAATTCATCTACATGTGCAATTTTAGTCCCGCTGAAACCATATTTAAAGTGCAAAGGTGTTTTCTTATTCGTGAAGCTCAACGAGACTGTCTTTGTTAGGTTAGGTGCTAGTTGCCAAGTATCGCTCCAAGCACAGAACTTAGAAAAAATTCATTTAATAGTGACTGGTCATTTGCATTCTAGACTTCTAAATGCGTTTGAGACTTCGAGACTTACGCATTTTCATCACGTGCAACACACGCACATGTAATAATCGGTGTAACAACATAACACGGCTTCGCTGTTCGACCATCTTTCACGGAGTAGAAAGTAGAAAGAAAGAGAAGAAGGTATTTTTTTCGACTAATAGAATCCGTGTACACCAAGTGCTGACCTGCATCAAGATCGCAGGCCTCCAATTCAACATCAGGATGTGTGGTCTTGCTACTAGCAAACTAAATATATTGGCTGATGGTATGTCCAGACATGCCGTCCTCCCAGACCCGGCAAAAGTTCTCGCCGTCGCGGACTATCCCAGACTGATAATACAAAAGACGCTGAGGTGTTTAATACCACTCTGCTCTTACTTCCGTCAACTCATGCGCGTTGTTTCGACCATCTTGCGCCTTTGACACAGCTTTTACAGCGAAGCTGTTAGGCTATAGTTGGTCGGGATGTTTCTCGGCTTCGTCCTCAGTGAAAAAGAAAAAATAATCAGCGATTAATGCAAAAATGTATGCAATTTTGGTATCAAGCATACAACAAACAGCACAGCATTCGTTTCATCGAAGAACAAGCATCCAAGCCACATATTTGCTGGTAAAATGCCCCTGCTAACAATTCGAAGAACATAGCGCACCCAGCAGGCGTTTGCTTGTGAATATCACTGTTTTGGTATCACGCATACAACAAACAGCACAGCATTCGTTTCATCGAAGAACAAGCGTCCAAGCCACATATTTGCTGGTAAAATGCCCCTGCTAACAATTCGAAGAACATAGCGCACTCAGCATGCGTTTGCTTGCGAATATCACTATTCCACAAGCTACCGTGGCGACGGCACCTTGCAATGTGCGTAGTAACATCACCAGGCTTTCATATCTAAGATAGACCGCCTAGCAAGATAATTCAATGTTGTTGCAGCATCGCTACGGGTAAGCAGCGCTTAGCTAAGGCGCGAGGTGCAGCGTGAGTACAAGGAGCTGCAAAATAAAAAAAAAGTAGGCAGATCCCACGCCCTGTGGAAATCGATGTTATGCGAAGCAGTGTGCGGGGAGCTATACAAATTAACCAAACGACTATGAGAGCGACAAGATGTAGGTGGCTGTTTCATGACCTACATGACACGCATGTCATGACATTCATGTCATGAGTCCTCAGGAGTCCCTTTAGCTATGCTAAGAGACCTTAAGGTGAAAGCCTTAGTCATGCTCATGGCTTTGACTTCGGCCATCAAACTTAAGCCTTTTCTTTCACTTAGTACCACATTCGAACCCCTTCCATTGGTGTTTGAGTGTTAATCTTTTCCCGATTAGTCATTGTCATTTATGCTGACTCACGCTCATGACTATGACTTCTATCATCGTCCTTTAGTGTTTCCTTCACTTACTACCTTCGTCCGAGCGCATTCCTGTGGTGTCCAGCGTTAATACTTTTTTGCTGAGTCATTGTCATTTTTGTTGAGTCATGCTCATGACTGAGTTCTACAGTCATCGTTTAGTGTTTTCTTCAGTTAGTACCCATGTCAGGGACCATTCCAGTAGTTATTAGAGTGTTCAGCTTTATTCGCGTGGTCATTGTAATGAGCGACTTGAGACGCATGTGATGTGATGACCTATCATTTATGTTCGTCATACACTCTTTTCATACTGTGCCACTTTTGGTACGAAACGACCATGAGAGCACGAAACGTAGGCGGATAGATAGATAGATAGATAGATAGATAGATAGATAGATAGATAGATAGATAGATAGATAGATACTGTCAAAGCGGCAAATGTTCGCCGAGAAATGCTTCGCATTTAAAAGAAACGACAACACGACCAGCGGTGGCGTGCTGCCAAAATTAGCATTACTACCATTAAACAGGGGCCCGCTGAGAAGAGAACCCTGACTGATCCCGGCAAGGATGGGCGTGGGTGCGGTCATGCTGTCGGCAGCGACGATCGTCGTACGGTTGTCAGTGTACAAGTCAGTGATGAGGTCGACGAATCGGTTGCCTGCCCCGGCCCCTCGAAGTGCATCCAGCAACGCTTGTTGGAGAATGGACCCATAGGCGTTGGTGAAGTCGAGGAACGTGACGCAGGTCTCTTCGAGGTAGTATCCAAGCGTCGAGAACTACCTCAGCGGGTCCATGGAGGGCGACTTCAGGGCGCCGGCATCGCAACTACGTTCCACCTAGACGGAAGCTCGCAAGGTATCCCGCCGTTTGGATGTCCTGTGGCAACTGGATCCTGGTGGTGTCCGGATAAGCTGCGGTGACAAAACTCCCACCGCAGGAAGGTTATCCGACCGCTTCGCGCCATACAGTCGGCTGCCAGGGACACGTTTGTCCACAGTAAGCCCAACCAAGGCAAGGTGCCAGCCAGCGAAGACTCTTGGATACTACCTCGAACAGGCCACTGCGTCGCGTTCCTCGACTTCATCAACGCCTATGGGTCCATGCCCCATCAGGCGTTGCTGGACGCACTTCGACGGGCAGGCGCTTGCAGTTGCATCGTTTGCAGGTGCTTACAAACGATGCCGCACAATCGTTGTGGAACACACCTAGTTTGCCGCACAGACGTCTGCATCGACTGGACCCCTGTCTTAGACTTCAACCTCCACCTGGACTATTCCGACCCGAAACAACGCTACTTTGCTGATTGTGGCTTGGTGTCGCATTTACGAAGTCGTTTGCTTTCCGCATCGGATGGGAGGATAGTGCTGCGTGTGACCACTGCGGCGACGAAGGAACTATCGAACACGGGCTTTGCCATTGTACCCGATACTGCGCACATAGGCCGTCACTCGCGACCGCGCTGGCGCGTCTTGACGACCGGCAGCTTTCGGAGCCGACAGTCCTGGAACGCTGTCCTCTACACAGTCGTCACACAACAAGTCAGTAAGGCACTCTTGAAGTTCTTGCGATCGAGTGGACTTTCTAACTGACTGTAGTTCTCACAGACGTTTCCAGCCTCCTATATTTTTATTCCTTGCATTTTTTTTCGTCACTGCTTTTTCTCTCCCCTATTCTTTCTGCCTTTCATTTCTCCTTCCCCCAGTACAGGGCAGCAAACCAGAATCGTTTCGGGTTAACCTCCGTGCCTTTCCCACCCTATTTCGCTTTCTTTCTCTTTCTCTCTATTACAACCGTTACTCTAAAGCAACACAACATTGAATAACCCCCCGCCCCCCTCAGCAGTTTTCGCGGCGCTTTCCAACAGCCTCTCTGGACATCCACTTTCGCAGGGCCGGGATGGCGAGTAATTGTTTAGATGCGGTTATCGACATCTCGGCCTGGTTCCGTGAACACGATGTAGCGTAGCAAACGCTGAGTCATCTGTTCACTTCTCCGTTACTGCATCCCTACGATCCCCAGGCTTCTACAGGAGATATGTACATGCAGACGCCAGCAATCTTGGCCTTGGTGCAGTGCTGGCGCCGCTCGAACTCGGGTATCAAAAATAGGTTGCCGCCTACGCCAGTCGCACTCCAACGAAAGCCGAGACCATCAATTCTGTCGCAGAAAAAAGAATGCCTGCTCATTGTGTGGCTCTGGCGAGCTTCCGCCCAACCACTATGGCCGTCCTTTCTGCGTCATCATGGACCATCACGTTCTGTGCTGGTTGTCGTTCCAAAAGAATCCCTCGGGCCGTCTTCACTGCTGGCACTTTGGATACAAGAGTAGGACATCCAAGTTGTGTACAGATCTTGCCGCAAGCACTCTGGCGTGGACGCCCTTCACGGCTCTCCACTACCATCCGACGTGGCGTTTGTCTCGGCGCATTACACAGATATGTCGGTGCGGATCCTTGATTCTATGCCCTCGGAGCAGAGCGAAAACTATTCGTAGATTGTTGCTGTTCTTGGCCATCTGTCCGCTTTCCTTTCCCTCTTGCCTTTCCAAGTGATCCTTCGTCAATCCACTCAATTCGCTATGCGAGATAACATAATACGGCGCCACAACGATATGTCTGATAGTCGGAAGTGCCTTCTTCTCGTAAACCATCCCGTCTGCGATATTTTTGATGCCGATCCGGAGAGATCGCACACTGCTGTGCTGGAGACATATGCACGTTTTTACCAGCGCTTTTACTGGCGTGGTATGTACAGCTTTGTCCGCAAGTGCGTTATTGCCTGCACCGCGTGTCAGTGGCTCAAGACTCCTCTTCGACTTTAACGCCTAGTTTTCGCACATCATCATCTCAAGCACGCAGATGTCAGCCTTTATGGTCCCTCCCGTTGATCAGCTGTGCGAGCCGATGGATAATTGTCAGTGTTCACCTCACCCGCTACGCTGCAAACTCCTCAGTTACGGAGGTCATGTGTTAGTGTATCAAGTGGCTGAAGCGCTACTAACCGAGCGCCACATGATACACCACACATGAAAATCACACCATAGTGTAGAAAACTGATTAACCACTCATTTTAACCTCCGTCTAGGCAAAATGCTCGCTACACTAGTCGCGTCCGTCCTCACCAACTGGAAAATGATTCTCCCTTTTATTGCATACGCTTGAACACTACCGCACAAGATAATACTAGCATATCGGTATGTGGCTTTTTTGTAAAGAAGTGAATTAACCCTCGTAAACGTTGGGCCCAATATCGATGCAGTCCAATTCTCGGCATTGCAGCGGGCACTTGCAGATGATTTGCACTGCTCAAACGCTTCGTGTTGCACCTACGTGACTAGGCTTGCCTCTAAGATGCAATAAGCACAATAGCAACACATATTAAGTTACGTGGTGTTGATATTTCCAGTAACGTATCCTTTCATACCCTAGGACAAATTATTACTAATAATGCAAACAGGATGCTATCTTATCTCTGCCACTTTCTTATCTTTGCTGCAGCGGACCGATGTCCGTAGACAAAAGAACCGTAGGCGGATCACGAATATAGCGCAATACCGGGCCGACCCGCGGCAGAGGTGAAGCAGGATTCAAACACTTTACCAACATGCAAAAATAAGTTTAATATCCTGGGTCCAAATACAACCCGTATCGGACATTAAGCTGATAAGAACATATACTACACTTTGACCAGCGTTGGCCATGTCTAGATTCGTACCATACATGTTTACGCCATCTAGCGTACTAAACCTAGGGCCTACCAATCTGAGTGTCTTCTGTATCCTGTGTCATGCTCTACGTAGGCTCCTTTCTTCAGTTCTGCTCTGACTGTGAAATGAGAATCGGTAGGCAGCGTGTTGTACGGTCTGAAGAAGAACAGCGTGCCTACCAAGAACAACGGCCTGAGCAGAAAAGGGAATGGGCGCGGCGGCGGCGCCGGAAGGAGACCACCGACGACGGGCGGGCCACGGACGCCAAGCGTAAGGGCACGTTCAGACGACCGAAAGCGGAGCGTCTAAGCGGCCGAGCGGATATTCAACGTGCCAAGGCAGCGAGCTTGCGGGCCTGTTCAGACGGGACGGCTTGCCTGGCTACCCAAGCCGCAGAGGGGGCCGAGCATCTAGCGCTTTCGTAGAGGACGTGTCGCCATCTCCTGTCACCTGTCGTCCACCCTCACCGCTCGCGCGCAAATCTTGCACCGAAATACGCCAGCGCCACCCGTTGTATGGCGTTCTGTTTGGCTGCGGCAAAGCGGAAAGCTCTGCCGGGCGGGAAAAAAATTGGTTCGAGAGCGATCCGCTCCACCGTCTCGCTTTCCGGCCCATTTACCCGCCAGGAGAGGAGGTTTTGTCCGGTTTCTGCCTGACCGCTTGCTCGCTTTGGCCCCTACACCTTTGGTGTGATGTTGCCAAAGCGGACCGCGGTCAAACACCACATACATAGGTTCTCTGGTCGTCCACCTTAACAGAGTAGAATGACACTGAATTTTTTATTGCGATAGCAATTATATGGACACTTCAACCGGATTTCTGCCGTCGGCGTCGTCGTCGCCGTCGTCGTCGCCGTCGCCGTCGCCGTGACGTTCCGTATAGATAAAATCTTCGCCGCGCGCCGTATGCCCCAGCGGAAGCGTGGGGGGACGCGCGCTGACCGCTTGCTCGCTTTGTCCCCTACACCTTTGGTGCGATGTGGCCAAAGCGGACCACGGTCAAACACCACATCGTTCTTTGGTCGTCCACCTTAACAGAGTAGAATGACACTGAATTTTTTTTACCAACATTCTTAAAATCCTACTATAACTACTGTAAGAAACTATTGCACGCTCCTAACTTGAATAGGCTTTGTCATTTGCGACTCTAAAGATTCATTTGCCGTAACACTCACAACGGTTCATAAGCAGTCCAGGCACTTCATTTTTCGCTAACATATTCCCGCCTTCGGAGTGTCTCTTTCATGAAAAATACGTTGAACGTTGCCGAATGTTATATTCAATACCGTATCTCTTACACCACCAAGAGCTTAAAATGTAGACTTTAGATACTAGCGGTTCATAGGTCCTCATGCGCAGACTTTCCTTTAAAGTTTCGGCAGCGTATTTCTGGAGTCACCAATGGTTCACTTCCTTTGTGCTAAAAGCGATGTATGATGGGAGCCAGGCACCTGCTGCCATCGTATCAAATGGCGCTACTGATTCCCTCAGGCATGCCCTAATATTTTTGTTCAACAACTGTTTATGTAAACTATTACCTTTTATGGCGACTCACTCTTGTCTGTAACGCCTCAATGGCCCAGAAGTTATGAAAATGTAATAAAATAAAATTTATTGGTGATGTCGCAATGTAAGGTTGTGTCGTATCCCATCCCACTGTCGTTTCTTATACAAGTTGAGACGAAAACTTCATATCAGTGCACTCGTTACAGCGATATATTCCACAAAAAGTACGAAAATATATATTATGGATTCCGGACGTGTGATGTGTGTGCTGGTTCTTTATTTGAACTGCCACTGGCTGATACGTGGTTTGGTGCTCGCCATCTTTTTTTTGTAACCTGGTTATACTTTCCTCCAGAACATTACTTCTAGCACTACTTTCTGGAAACTGTCTAAAAGAGTGTTAAAAACATGCTGCATTACTACCAATGATTACAGAAAAAAATGAAACACTGCACGGTGCAGTGTGTCTTTAGGGTATAGGGCTCATTGGCCTGGCTGATGATTTTAGATATAGGTAATCATCGCAAGGAATGTCCATAGGAAACGTAAAACATTATTGCTTTCTCCACCCATGTAGAAGCCAATGTTTCTAGTCCTATGCGTGGCTATTGTTAAAGGCGATTATGCAAATTTCCATTTCGTTCCATAGGTTACTCGACATACAATGTTGTTCTTTTCTATTTGAAGACCTTACTCTTTAAAAAATCGGCTAAAATCACAAAATTTACGCATCTTAAGTATAATAACAAACACATTAGCGGAACGGAAGTATGTTTACCTAAGCGTTAGCCGTAGGCAATGAAACTTACGTGGCTGAACTCGTCGAATCCCTTGAAAGAGCCGCATACGAACCTATAAAAGTCTTTGCATGGGTTAACGCTGTAGTCGATTTTGGACCGCAGCCACTGCGCCGCGTAGCGGCAGAGAAACGTTGAGCACACTTCGCCGTGTGATGTTGGGCGGGCATATACAATACGTGCGGGTGCGAGGGATGTGTTCACTGGAGCAGGTGAGAACCATGGTTCATGCTCTTCCGGTAGGCGCTTTGTGTCCGGCGTGGTTTTTGTGCTAACGTGGAACGTGGCCAGTGTATCCACCTGGTGGTCAGGGCAGAGAGCAAATTGGTACAATTAACAGTCCTTGCCTAAATTGTTAATCATGTGGTGCACTTTTTTACACAATAGTGCTGATTTGCACTGACGAATAATTGACCAACAATAAATGACCTGTCCTCTAAAAGATATCATAGGAAAAGAAACATGTTATACTTCACGAGCGTTATGTGGTCGAAATGTGTTGAAGTGAGGCCACGCCCAGTTCGAACATAATGAGATTTGTTCACTTCCATCATCAGCACTGTGGGCTTTGTTTTTAATATTCACGATACTATGTATTGCCTGTTTATGAAATATGGCTATGCGATTTTGGTGCGTTTGATATCATTCCCGCAATTCCATTTCCAGCCTACTATAAATATCTTCCGTTGGACCGAACGCAAATATAATATTGAAAGGCATGTTCATTTGTCGAGTTCATAAAGGCCCGTTTTTTTTTTCAGCATATCTAAGAAGCGCTTTCTTGAAGATAGAATAAACGTAAGGAATACTGAACAATAAATAGTATGAATTGAACACGTGTACGCGCAGGAAAAATCCAACAGATACCGATGGTTTTAACCAAGTTGATAGCGCAACGTAATCTGCTACACGGGTGGGTGCATAGAAACGATTGACGAAAAGGAGCTCAGGAGCGCGCGTGCTACGAAGCATTCAGTTCGTAGACATGGCACGGAAAAGAATCTGAATACGCGCTGGACGGCGCTGCGCTCGCCGACATGAGCGGTCGTGCTCACATCGGCTCCGTCTTTCTCAACCCATTTCGCAGCGTTTTTCACCGAACACCACCGAAATGAACCACATAGTCCGCCAAGTCGCCAGCAACCTATTAGTGCCCCTTTTGAAGTGTGAACCGCTTTTTCACCGATTTTACGATAACTTTTCTACCCGCGCCGCGCTACCACCGCGCTAAGCCTAGGCTTGGTCACATGCTACGTGCTCACGCGCTAGGCCGGCGCGCGCTCCCACAAGCCACGCAGCTGCGAATCGGAGTCGCCGGAGGCTCACCGGTGGATAATAGGGAAATCCAAGTCAAGGGGGAGGCCATAGCTCTCTCAAATGTGACTGAAGATAACGGCTGGAAGACTGTCAGATCCCGGACGGAGCCCGGCACGTCTACGCCCAATGGCGCGAAGTCAGACGTACACCCGCCATGTGGCGGTGGAACCACGAATACGCGCGGACAACTGGGAACATCAAGCAACGAATCCTGTGAGCCAGAAACATGCTGCATCTAGAAGACGCAAAATCGTCGTCGTCCCACCCAGTGGCAGCCTCAGCATTGCCAAAGTAGGGGGCCCAGCGATCACGGCAGCCATTTTCCATGCCCCATGTATAGCCAGGGAGGAACCAGCGCTAGAAACCATGTGCCCTGACAACGAGAAAAATATATGATCGTCATCAGCTCTCCTAACGAGGATAACATCGACAAGTACGTACAGATGAGGCAACTACGCATCAACGACAAACTTCAAGAAATCAGCGTCTACGAAACGGCCCCAAACCTCCGACGTAGGGAGTCATCAGAGGCATCCCCCTCGATGACGATCCCAAAACGATAGACGAAAAGAGCGCGAACTCCAGAAATCCCACGGCCTTGGCCGCAAAGCGACTCAGCAAATTGAAAACTTTTATCATCGCCTTCGAAGGTCTCAAGCTTCCCACCCTGGTGCACTATAGAAAAACCCTCCTCAGATGCGCCCGATACTGGAAACAAATTGGCATATGCCACCAATGCGGCAGATTTGGCCACCGAATGGACGTCTACCTAACAACCAAGACAAGGTATGCCGAAGCTGCGGTGCCCGAAATCCAAACCAAGAACATCGGTGCACACCCTGCTGCGAGCTATGCGGGGGAACGCACCCCATGACAAACAAGACCCGCAAAGCAAGATTCAAGACGCCCTACATCGTGAAAATAAGTAGATGGGAACGACAGATGGAAGCCCAAGAGCAGGCAGCCATGGAGGCCGTAAGCATCGAGCCCACCACGACTCCGCGGAGCCGCTTCCGATCCCGACGCCGATCCAGTTACCGGGGCCGCTCCAGATCCAGGCGGCAGTCCAGGCCCACATCCGCACCCCCGGAAAGCGAAGGGAGAACTGCAGGTCCAGACAGGTCAGTGCTACAGAAAAGGTGAACTGGACGGACGCGGTTAAGGGCTAACCAACGCGGGGGTCTCGGGACACTCTACACTGAAACATAACACATATAATAGCAACACTAGCTACAACAGCACTATCGAATCAAAAGACGCAGCCATCGCAGAAATGTAGACGCGAAAATACTATACTCAGACACCTCGTCCAGCAGCTAACTTAGGATGTCCAAGACCTGAAAAAAAGAGCAAAGACAACGAATAGAGATGTCGGTAAGCGCGCCGGTCTCCGAACTACCCGAAGTCGACCAAGAACCGGCCTCGAAGAAACGGGCAGTACAACGACAGCAGGGAAGCAGCAAGGTCGAACACGCTCGCCCGGAAATCAAAGACATGTTCATCGACATACGGAAGGCCGTCAGCAGTATCCTGACGGCCGTCGCCGGCCTCACCAGAGTAATTCGCATCAAAGAAGAAGTAAGGCTCACACTGCCACAGCAGGGACACCCGGGCCCATACTCGAATCCAGACATATTATGGACGAGTTTACCCTAACTAACAAAGCCAGATTGGCCAAGGCCAAATCCCTGACACAACTTGGATCCAGACAGTAAAGAATTCATAGTGATGCAGCTTAACTACCGAGGGCTCGTAAATATAGGCCGTCTTCCAACAATACGTCAGAACCACACAACCCAAGCTGGACGTAATCCTACTGCAAGAAATGGCGGGGTCACAGGCTTCGCTCTCAGGATACCGCGACATCCCAGCCACGGCACCGGCGGTGGACAGGGGGTAACCACTGATCAGATAAGGCCTCGTCACCGTTCAGTACGGTATATGGGGAGTCAACCTGGATCAACTGCTGATAGAAAACCGCCCACAAAAGCATCGCAAAGACAGCATATTCATCTTCAACTTATATAGCTACCCGCCCAAAGCTAGACAGTGATTCCTGCTACTGTTCAAGAAAGCCACCAACCTCGCGTGTCCACACCCGCTCCTGATAGGCAGGGACTTCAACGCACCGAACCCGGCTTGGCGCCACGGCCACGCCACGGCAAAGAGCAAGCACCTTTGGCAACAATCACGACACCTAGGCCTCACGATCATCGCAGAACCGAGCGCTCCCACAAGGATGGGCATTTCGGTATCCTGAGACACCACACCGGACGTTACCTGGGTCAAAAACATCGAGACCGCAGAGTGGCGAAATACGACTGCCGACCTGGGCAGTGACCACATGATTATCAACATCAAAATGCCGGCCCTCGCTGGAATTCCCCACCTACCAGAATCTTCGTACTCACGGACTGGGACAAGTTGTGCAGACAGAGAAACGTGGCACAAAAGGACAAGCCAGTCCCCGACATCGACACATGCACCGCAGAACTCATCAACGACGTCGAAGGAGTCACACAAACCATCACCACCGAGACCTAAACGGAGAAGATGGACAGCCACCTAGCCCACCTTATTGAGGCGAAACCTTCCTTCCTAAACCGGTGGAAAGGCCAGCGACTCAACTGCAAGCTAAGGAAAAAAGTCGCCCACCCCAACAGAGAGATTGAAGATCACCTGTCAAAGGCTGAGCAGGCCACAGAGGGACGAGGTCTGCAACGCCGTCGACGGCCAACTTCACAACGGCCAGATGTGGAAGCCCCTCAAACACCTCCTAGACGAATGAAACTAATAGTTAATCGAACCAACGAGACAATAAACCTGTACAGGCTGCTCCACATCGAGAAAAACGCAACAAAGCGAAACAGCGTCAGCGAGAACTGAGAACCGAATACCTACCTCAAAACTCGACAGTCCAGCAACGGGACTATCGGGGCGAGGCGAATCCCGCCCTAGGCAAACCCTTCAGCACGGCCGAAATCATAACGGCGCTGCATAGACTCAACGAAAATCCGCACCGGGGCCAGACAGAATAACAAACAAATACCAAAGAAACCTAGACAACAAGGCGATCGACAAGCTAACCGAGTTCATCAGCGGTTGGTGGAGAGAGGGCAAAATCCCACTCCGATGGAGGACATCCAAAGTCATCCTCATTCCCAAACCCGCAAAGCCCCCGAGCCTCGAAAACCTAAGACCAATTTCGCTGACGCAGGAGCAGGACGCCTTGCTTCAACGCAAGGAACAGATCCTAGTCGACCTAAGCCGGGGCACCAAGGCGATCCTCAGCCTCCATCTCAAAAAATGTTCGACAACACGGCACACTCCGCCATGAACGTGAACCTGGGCTTCCGAGCATATAACTACGTTAGCGACTCCCTCACTGACCGAAAAACGACGCTCATGCGGAGACATGGACACAGAAAAACTGAACATGGGCAGTGAGGGAACGCCGCTGGGCTTGGTCATATCGCCCCTGCTCTTCAACATCGTGATGCTCGGCCTCCCGCAGAAACTAAAAAAAGTGGACGGCATCCACCCTCACAGACGTCGACGCGGACGACATCATGATCTGGAGCAGTAACGGAAGCGACAGCCACATAGAGACCAATCTCCAAGAATAGGTCTGTAAGGTAGGGAAGTTCCTTGCGGGGACGGGCCTACGTTGCTCCCCAGGCAAGTCGAAACTCCTGCTGTACCATCCCACCCCCAAGGGAAGACCGCCCCAGGGATGCGGCGGACCGACACAACACGAATAAATCAATATCCACACAGGAAGGGAGCGAAATCCGAAACGCACGCAAGATTAAGGTCCCTGGCATGATCACCGAGACGAGGTGATTTAATGTTGACACCATCAACAAACTAACGACCAAGGTCAGCAACGCCATAGGCCTGATCGGGCGGATCACAAGCAGAAGGAAAAGCATGAGAGAGGAAAGCGTCATCAGATTGAGCCACTCTTTCGCCATCAACCATATCGCCTACGTGGCGACCTTCCACAACTGGTCAACTAGCGCAAGAAACAAGATTGACGTCCTCATCCGAAGGACGTTCAAGATTGCCATCGGCCTCCCGGACTCCGACAGTACGTAGCTCACCTCAAGCTGATTTCACAACACGCTCGAGGCGATCGCCTAAGCACAACGGCTCGAAAGACTCACAAAGACCGACACGGGCCGCCACATTCTCGACTGACTGGACATAACGTATCACAACCAACACGAACGCAAAGTGTAAATACACAAGGAAATTGGAGAAATCGTAGACGTTGCAGCCATGCCGCCGAACGTACACCCGGACTTCAACAAAGGTCGCAGACTATAGCAAGAGCCAAAACCCTCCTCCGATCGTATGGCAGGGGAGCCGATGCGCGCTTCGACGGCACCGCGGAATAGCCGATGGCCGACGCTTAACTGCAGAAGTAATAGACGCCAGCTCCAAAACAGACAACGCGCGTAGTATCGAAGTGCAACATCCAGAGGAAGCCGAAAAGGTAGCCGTCGCCCTGGTCCTCTCGAATCCAAACTTCCACACCGTCCTGAGGGACTACCAGGCGGCGGTGAGAAACTTTGCCAAAGGCCACATTTCGCCCAAAGATAACAACATCCTTAAGAGAAGACGCACCCCGAAGGACCACCCGGCTCACATCGTATGATTCCCCGCTCACGTTAACACGGGCGACCAGGCAACCCCCAACTTTAACGAGGTAGCCTACCGCAGAGCGCGAGAGCTGACGGGCCATGCCCGGCTGGCCTCTCGGGAAGACCCCCGAACCGAACGAGACAGACTGTCTATGCTAATAGTACACAGTCTGTCAGATAGTACACTTGCCGTAGTACACAAAGAAGACCACATGGAAAATAGGAAAACAGGAACCAGCTACACTCAAACACTGCTATGGGAATGTCACGCCAGCGCAAAAACGAAATTAAACTCCGAGACCCAATCGCTGAAGTGGCCCGCCACTCTGCGCAGCTCCGACCTCGGCGACCAACTCTGGGCCGTCCAGCAGGCCCGCGAGGGCGGCCGCTGAGACACGATTTGACGTCCCGTCGTGGGAGACCTGAGTCCGGGTCGCCAAAGCACTGCAGGACCAGTCAATAAAGTTATTACCAAACAACCAACACTGACTGCCGCTTGTGTCTCAGTCACAAGGATTGTCCGTCCCCTTTGACGAAGACTGCCCTTTCTTCCGAAAAGGTCCCTCGCCTTTACCGGTCATCATAAATATCCCAGTATGGAGAGTAAAACACAGAAAGTGTCTTCAGCCTGTTCAGGTAAATGATTCGACAGAATGGTTTTAGTATGTTGGGATCAGGCTGGCAGAGACTGCCTTTAAAGGCCTACTAGGCTCGGAGGAAGGGACGGTCAACGAAGCCGCTACGTTGTAGTGGCCTATAGGATAAAGTTGAGCAAGTTGAGCAGGCTATTACCTTGAGGTAGGATTTGCTTGGTTGAGCCAAAGTGAATGATTGGCATGCAGATTTTGTTGTCCATATTACTAGCCCCCGGTGACTAGGGCGCGACGGAAGACGGCGCGCTTCTTATTCACTATTCTGCCTGGCGTGTGCTCGAGGTGGCACTATATTGGTTTATAGCTATTGCATTACCGACGACATTTATCATCAGGTCAATTTTGCTGCAATTTTTCAGATCAGGTATTCGACGCGCACGCCGGAGCTAATAAGCTAACTGTTTGAACTGGGGTCAGGCTTTCCGTTGGACTTTTATAAGATGCAAGCGCTCACGTAGAATAATTATCGCGTATTCCTATTGGGGTATTTTGGTAACGTAGTCTTTGTCGCATTGATGCGATAGTATTTCTGTACTTGGTCAGGTATTTTTCTATTTTATTCTATCAATATTAAATGCCAAGGTGTTGCGCTCTCTCGTACGCGTCACAGGAGGATTTTCTGTTGTTTCTTAAAATATCACCGGTAGTAAAGCGTTTGCTGGTGTGGTGTATTATTCCTAATGCTGTGTTGCGTTAGCATTCTTTTATTTAAACTCCTTAGTGTTTTTTTTTTCACCACCTCTCGTCTCATGCCTCATGGTCTGCGTCTGTTCAGGAATGGACTTTCAACAGTCAGCTGTCGAACTTTCTTTGAGACACACGTGTGGTGGGTTGGCTTGTCGCCCCAGTCTCTGATTTCCAAAGCGTGTCGATACTTAACCAGGATCTTTTGACATCGTCTACATCAAGCAGCCGTAGCTATAATGAGCAGGTATGATGAGATACCGAACCGTGTTTAAAGGATGCATGATTCCTTCCCAGGAAATGCCGCATTGATTGTCAGTTGTTGGAACAATATTACCTAACGTTCCGGGCCTACCAGTACTCACCGCGATGATTGCTTCGTCTGTAGACTGTTCGGAATGCAAAGATGTAATCAGGATTATGCTGCATGAGACTCCTAGGGCTACAACGAAGAAGCATATGAAGGGCAGGATGATCCAAACGTGGTCGCGCCTCTCATTAGTGTCGTCCTTGAGGAAGTTTCCGCTTGATTCCTGGGTTAACAGCGTTAAAACCAAACAGCATGTTATGAAACTTGAAACCATATTAGGCTTCTATTTCTAGGTGTGCGTCGTAATTAAAGCACACGAAGAACTTCAAATGAATGAAGGTTGAGCGAGTTGGACAGATTTATGTCATGAAAGGTAGGTGTTGAAACACAACCAGAGGAAGAACAAATTCCCGTTTGTGTCGTTCTTTTCCTTCCTTGTGTTCGTGTTTATACACCTAACTTTCAGTATCACTAGTAACGTCTCAATTGTATTTCAATGGAGAAGTCCAGCAAATGTCAGATATTACACAAGCATGGGTAGGCAAACTCACTCCTGCGTCGAGTAGTGCTGTCTGGGCCAGGGATCCACCAAGGCATTAATGCCTGTGTCCAGTAGTATTAATGAAGGAAAAGGGTTTAATTTACATTATTTACACTGCCCCCTGGTAGGGAAGCTCACTCCATGAGGAGCTTAATAATGTGTAAGTTCATATCAGGACATGCCAGAACTACCTCACTGCAA